>NC_090416.1:8928319-9137795 GCF_036365525.1 Heterodontus francisci | reverse complement strand
TACTCTCTACACTATCTGCAGGTTATAGTCCACTCTCTACACTATCTGCAGGTTATAGTCCACTCTCGACACTATCTGCAGGTTATAGTCCACTCTCTACCCTATCTGCAGGTTATAGTCCACTCTCTACACTATCTGCAGTTATAGTCCACTCTTACACTATCTGCAGGTATAGTCCACTCTCTGCACTATCTGCAGGTTATAGTCCACTCTCTACACTATCTGCAGGTTATAGTCCACTCTCTACACTATCTGCAGGTTATAGTCCACTCTCTACACTATCTGCAGGTTATAGTCCACTCTCTACACTATCTGCAGGTTATAGTCCACTCTCTACCCTATCTGCAGGTTATAGTCCACTCTCTACACTATCTGCAGTGATAGTCCACTCTCTACACTATCTGCAGGTTATAGTCCACTCTCTACCCTATCTGCAGGTTATAGTCCACTCTCTACACTATCTGCAGGTTATAGTCCACTCTCTACACTATCTGCAGGTTATAGTCCACTCTCTACACTATCTGCAGGTTATAGTCCACTCTCTACCCTATCTGCAGGTTATAGTCCACTCTCTACACTATCTGCAGGTTATAGTCCACTCTCTACACTATCTGCAGGTTATAGTCCACTCTCTACACTATCTGCAGGTTATAGTCCACTCTCTACCCTATCTGCAGGTTATAGTCCCACTCTCTACACTATCTGCAGGTTATAGTCCACTCTCTACACTATCTGCAGGTTATAGTCCACTCTCTACACTATCTGCAGGTTATAGTCCACTCTCTACACTATCTGCAGGTTATAGTCCCACCCTCTTCTACACTATCTGCAGGTTATAGTCCACTCTCTACACTATCTGCAGGTTATAGTCCACTCTCTACACTATCTGCAGGTTATAGTCCACTCTCTACACTATCTGCAGGTTATAGTCCACTCTCTACCCTATCTGCAGGTTATAGTCCACTCTCTACACTATCTGCAGGTTATAGTCCACTCTCTACACTATCTGCAGGTTATAGTCCACTCTCTACACTATCTGCAGGTTATAGTCCACTCTCTACACTATCTGCAGGTTATAGTCCACTCTCTACCCTATCTGCAGGTTATAGTCCACTCTCTACACTATCTGCAGGTTATAGTCCACTCTCTACACTATCTGCAGGTTATAGTCCACTCTCTACACTATCTGCAGGTTATGGTCCACTCTCTACACTATCTGCAGGTTATAGTCCCACTCTCTACACTATCTGCAGGTTATAGTCCACTCTCTACCCTATCTGCAGGTTATAACCCACTCTCTACACTATCTGCAGGTTCTAGTCCACTCTCTACACTATCTGCAGGTTATGGTCCACTCTCTACACTATCTGCAGGTTATAACCCACTCTCTACACTATCTGCAGGTTATAGTCCACTCTCTACACTATCTGCAGGTTATAGTCCACTCTCTACCCTATCTGCAGGTTATAACCCACTCTCTACACTATCTGCAGGTTATAGTCCACTCTCTACACTATCTGCAGGTTATGGTCCACTCTCTACACTATCTGCAGGTTATAGTCCACTCTATACCCTATCTGCAGGTTATAGTCCACTCTCTACACTATCTGCAGGTTATAGTCCACTCTCTACACTATCTGCAGGTTATAGTCCACTCTGTACACTATCTGCAGGTTATAGTCCACTCTCTACACTATCAGCAGGTTATAGTCCACTCTGTACACTATCTGCAGGTTATAGTCCACTCTCTACACTATCTGCAGGTTATAGTCCACTCTCTACACTATCTGCAGGTTATAGTCCACTCTCTACACTATCTGCAGGTTATAGTCCACTCTCTACACTATCTGCAGGTTATAGTCCACTCTCTACACTATCTGCAGGTTATAGTCCACTCTCTACACTATCTGCAGGTTATAGTCCACTCTATACCCTATCTGCAGGTTATAGTCCACTCTCTACACTATCTGCAGGTTATAGTCCACTCTCTACACTATCTGCAGGTTATAGTCCACTCTCTACACTATCTGCAGGTTATAGTCCACTCTCTACACGATCTGCAGGTTATAGTCACTCTCTACCCTATCTGCAGGTTATACCACTCTCTACACTATCTGCAGGTTATAGTCCACTCTCTACACTATCTGCAGGTTATGGTCCACTCTCTACACTATCTGCAGGTTATAGTCCACTCTATACCCTATCTGCAGGTTATAGTCCACTCTCTGCACTATCTTAGTCCACTCTCTACACTATCTGCAGGTTATAGTCCACTCTGTACACTATCTGCAGGTTATAGTCCACTCTCTACACTATCAGCAGGTTATGGTCCACTCTCTACACTATCTGCAGGTTATAGTCCACTCTCTACACTATCTGCAGGTTATAGTCCACTCTCTACACTATCTGCAGGTTATAGTCCACTCTCCCCTATCTGCAGGTTATGGTCCACTCTATACCCTATCTGCAGGTTATAGTCCACTCTCTACACTATCTGCAGGTTATAGTCCACTCTCTACACTATCTGCAGGTTATAGTCCACTCTCTACACTATCTGCAGGTTATAGTCCACTCTCTACACGATCTGCAGGTTATAGTCCACTCTCTACCCTATCTGCAGGTTATAGTCCACTCTCTACCCTATCTGCAGGTTATAGTCCACTCTCTACACTATCTGCAGGTTATGGTCCACTCTCTACCCTATCTGCAGGTTATAGTCCACTCTCTACACTATCTGCAGGTTATAGTCCACTCTCTACCCTATCTGCAGGTTATGGTCCACTCTCTACACTATCTGCAGGTTATAGTCCACTCTCTACCCTATCTGCAGGTTATAGTCCACTCTCTACACTATCTGCAGGTTATAGTCCACTCTCTACACTATCTGCAGGTTATAGTCCACTCTCTACACTATCTGCAGGTTATAGTCCACTCTCTACACTATCTGCAGGTTATAGTCCACTCTCTACACTATCTGCAGGTTATGGTCCACTCTCTACACTATCTGCAGGTTATAGTCCACTCTCTACCCTATCTGCAGGTTATAACCCACTCTCTACACTATCTGCAGGTTATAGTCCACTCTCTACACTATCTGCAGGTTATGGTCCACTCTCTACACTATCTGCAGGTTATAGTCCACTCTATACCCTATCTGCAGGTTATAGTCCACTCTCTACACTATCTGCAGGTTATAGTCCACTCTCTACACTATCTGCAGGTTATAGTCCACTCTATATCCTATCTGCAGGTTATAGTCCACTCTCTACACTATCTGCAGGTTATAGTCCACTCTCTACACTATCTGCAGGTTATAGTCCACTCTCTACACTATCTGCAGGTTATAGTCCACTCTCTACACGATCTGCAGGTTATAGTCCACTCTCTACCCTATCTGCAGGTTATAGTCCACTCTCTACCCTATCTGCAGGTTATAGTCCCACTCTCTACACTATCTGCAGGTTATGGTCCACTCTCTACCCTATCTGCAGGTTATAGTCCACTCTCTACACTATCTGCAGGTTATAGTCCACTCTCTACACTATCTGCAGGTTATGGTCCACTCTCTACACTATCTGCAGGTTATAGTCCCACTCTCTACCCTATCTGCAGGTTATGGTCCACTCTCTACACTATCTGCAGGTTATGGTCCACTCTCTACACTATCTGCAGGTTATAGTCCACTCTCTACCCTATCTGCAGGTTATAGTCCACTCTCTACACTATCTGCAGGTTATAGTCCACTCTCTACACTATCTGCAGGTTATGGTCCACTCTCTACACTATCTGCAGGTTATAGTCCACTCTCTACACTATCAGCAGGTTATAGTCCACTCTCTACACTATCTGCAGGTTATAGTCCACTCTCTACCCTATCTGCAGGTTATAGTCCACTCTCTACACTATCTGCAGGTTATAGTCCACTCTCTACCCTATCTGCAGGTTATAGTCCACTCTCTACACTATCTGCAGGTTATAACCCACTCTCTACACTATCTGCAGGTTATAGTCCACTCTCTACACTATCTGCAGGTTATGGTCCACTCTCTACCCTATCTGCAGGTTATAGTCCACTCTCTACACTATCTGCAGGTTATAGTCCACTCTGTACACTATCTGCAGGTTATAGTCCACTCTCTACACTATCTGCAGGTTATGGTCCACTCTCTACACTATCTGCAGGTTATAGTCCACTCTCTGCCCTATCTGCAGGTTATAACCCACTCTCTACACTATCTGCAGGTTATAGTCCACTCTCTACACTATCAGCAGGTTATAGTCCACTCTCTACACTATCTGCAGGTTATGGTCCACTCTCTACACTATCTGCAGGTTATAGTCCACTCTCTACACTATCTGCAGGTTATGGTCCACTCTCTACACTATCTGCAGGTTATAGTCCACTCTCTACACTATCTGCAGGTTATAGTCCACTCTATACCCTATCTGCAGGTTATAGTGCACTCTCTACCCTATCTGCAGGTTATAGTCCACTCTCTACACTTTCTGCAGGTTATAACCCACTCTGTGCCCTATCTGCAGGTTATAGTCCACTCTCTACACTATCTGCAGGTTATAGTCCACTCTCTACACTATCTGCAGGTTATCGTCCACTCTCTACACTATCTGCAGGTTATAGTCCACTCTCTACACTATCTGCAGGTTCTTGTCCACTCTCTACACTATCTGCAGGTTATAGTCCACTCTCTACACTATCTGCAGGTTCTTGTCCACTCTCCACACTATCTGCAGGTTATAGTCCACTCTCTACACTATCAGCAGGTTATAGTCCACTCTCTACACTATCTGCAGGTTATAGTCCACTCTCTACCCTATCTGCAGGTTATAGTCCACTCTCTACACTATCTGCAGGTTATAGTCCACTCTCTACACTATCTGCAGGTTATAGTCCACTCTCTACACTATCTGCAGGTTATGGTCCACTCTCTACACTATCTGCAGGTTATAGTCCACTCTCTACACTATCTGCAGGTTATAGTCCACTCTCTACACTATCTGCAGGTTATAGTCCACTCTCTACACTATCTGCAGGTTATGGTCCACTCTCTACACTATCTGCAGGTTATAACCCACTCTCTACCCTATCTGCAGGTTATAGTCCACTCTCTACACTATCTGCAGGTTATGGTCCACTCTCTACCCTATCTGCAGGTTATAGTCCACTCTCT
This sequence comes from Heterodontus francisci, assembly GCF_036365525.1. Lineage (NCBI taxonomy): Eukaryota > Metazoa > Chordata > Chondrichthyes > Heterodontiformes > Heterodontidae > Heterodontus > Heterodontus francisci. The sequence continues at coordinate 9,132,606 of NC_090416.1, read as the reverse complement.
ACACTATCTGCAGGTTATAGTCCACTCTCTACACTATCTGCAGGTTATAGTCCACTCTCTACACTATCTGCAGGTTATAGTCCACTCTCTACCCTATCTGCAGGTTATAGTCCACTCTCTACACTATCTGCAGGTTATAGTCCACTCTCTACACTATCTGCAGGTTATAGTCCACTCTCTACCCTATCTGCAGGTTATAGTCCACTCTCTACCCTATCTGCAGGTTATAGTCCACTCTCTACACTATCTGCAGGTTATAGTCCACTCTCTACCCTATCTGCAGGTTATAGTCCACTCTCTACACTATCTGCAGGTTATAGTCCACTCTCTACACTATCTGCAGGTTATAGTCCACTCTCTACACTATCTGCAGGTTATGGTCCACTCTCTACACTATCTGCAGGTTATAGTCCACTCTCTACACTATCTGCAGGTTATAGTCCACTCTCTACACTATCTGCAGGTTATAGTCCACTCTCTACACTATCTGCAGGTTATGGTCCACTCTCTACACTATCTGCAGGTTATAACCCACTCTCTACCCTATCTGCAGGTTATAGTCCACTCTCTACCCTATCTGCAGGTTATAGTCCACTCTCTACACTATCTGCAGGTTATAACCCACTCTGTGCCCTATCTGCAGGTTATAGTCCACTCTCTACACTATCTGCAGGTTATAACCCACTCTGTGCCCTATCTGCAGGTTATAGTCCACTCTCTACACTATCTGCAGGTTATAGTCCACTCTCTACACTATCTGCAGGTTATGGTCCACTCTCTACACTATCTGCAGGTTATAACCCACTCTCTACCCTATCTGCAGGTTATAGTCCACTCTCTACCCTATCTGCAGGTTATAGTCCACTCTCTACACTATCTGCAGGTTATAGTCCACTCTCTACACTATCTGCAGGTTATAGTCCACTCTCTACACTATCAGCAGGTTATAGTCCACTCTCTACACTATCTGCAGGTTATAGTCCACTCTCTACCCTATCTGCAGGTTATGGTCCACTCTCTACACTATCTGCAGGTTATGGTCCACTCTCTACACTATCTGCAGGTTATAGTCCACTCTCTACCCTATCTGCAGGTTATAGTCCACTCTCTACACTATCTGCAGGTTATAGTCCACTCTCTACACTATCTGCAGGTTATGGTCCACTCTCTACACTATCTGCAGGTTATAGTCCACTCTCTACACTATCAGCAGGTTATAGTCCACTCTCTACACTATCTGCAGGTTATAGTCCACTCTCTACCCTATCTGCAGGTTATAGTCCACTCTCTACACTATCTGCAGGTTATAGTCCACTCTCTACCCCTATCTGCAGGTTATAGTCCACTCTCTACACTATCTGCAGGTTATAACCCACTCTCTACACTATCTGCAGGTTATAGTCCACTCTCTACACTATCTGCAGGTTATGGTCCACTCTCTACCCTATCTGCAGGTTATAGTCCACTCTCTACACTATCTGCAGGTTATAGTCCACTCTGTACACTATCTGCAGGTTATAGTCCACTCTCTACACTATCTGCAGGTTATGGTCCACTCTCTACACTATCTGCAGGTTATAGTCCACTCTCTGCCCTATCTGCAGGTTATAACCCACTCTCTACACTATCTGCAGGTTATAGTCCACTCTCTACACTATCAGCAGGTTATAGTCCACTCTCTACACTATCTGCAGGTTATGGTCCACTCTCTACACTATCTGCAGGTTATAGTCCACTCTCTACACTATCTGCAGGTTATGGTCCACTCTCTACACTATCTGCAGGTTATAGTCCACTCTCTACACTATCTGCAGGTTATAGTCCACTCTATACCCTATCTGCAGGTTATAGTGCACTCTCTACCCTATCTGCAGGTTATAGTCCACTCTCTACACTTTCTGCAGGTTATAACCCACTCTGTGCCCTATCGGCAGGTTATAGTCCACTCTCTACACTATCTGCAGGTTATAGTCCACTCTCTACACTATCTGCAGGTTATCGTCCACTCTCTACACTATCTGCAGGTTATAGTCCACTCTCTACACTATCTGCAGGTTCTTGTCCACTCTCTACACTATCTGCAGGTTATAGTCCACTCTCTACACTATCTGCAGGTTCTTGTCCACTCTCCACACTATCTGCAGGTTATAGTCCACTCTCTACACTATCAGCAGGTTATAGTCCACTCTCTACACTATCTGCAGGTTATAGTCCACTCTCTACCCTATCTGCAGGTTATAGTCCACTCTCTACACTATCTGCAGGTTATAGTCCACTCTCTACACTATCTGCAGGTTATAGTCCACTCTCTACACTATCTGCAGGTTATGGTCCACTCTCTACACTATCTGCAGGTTATAGTCCACTCTCTACACTATCTGCAGGTTATAGTCCACTCTCTACACTATCTGCAGGTTATAGTCCACTCTCTACACTATCTGCAGGTTATGGTCCACTCTCTACACTATCTGCAGGTTATAACCCACTCTCTACCCTATCTGCAGGTTATAGTCCACTCTCTACACTATCTGCAGGTTATGGTCCACTCTCTACCCTATCTGCAGGTTATAGTCCACTCTCTACACTATCTGCAGGTTATAGTCCACTCTCTACACTATCTGCAGGTTATAGTCCACTCTCTACACTATCTGCAGGTTATAGTCCACTCTCTACCCTATCTGCAGGTTATAGTCCACTCTCTACACTATCTGCAGGTTATAGTCCACTCTCTACACTATCTGCAGGTTATAGTCCACTCTCTACCCTATCTGCAGGTTATAGTCCACTCTCTACCCTATCTGCAGGTTATAGTCCACTCTCTACACTATCTGCAGGTTATAGTCCACTCTCTACCCTATCTGCAGGTTATAGTCCACTCTCTACACTATCTGCAGGTTATAGTCCACTCTCTACACTATCTGCAGGTTATAGTCCACTCTCTACACTATCTGCAGGTTATGGTCCACTCTCTACACTATCTGCAGGTTATAGTCCACTCTCTACACTATCTGCAGGTTATAGTCCACTCTCTACACTATCTGCAGGTTATAGTCCACTCTCTACACTATCTGCAGGTTATGGTCCACTCTCTACACTATCTGCAGGTTATAACCCACTCTCTACCCTATCTGCAGGTTATAGTCCACTCTCTACCCTATCTGCAGGTTATAGTCCACTCTCTACACTATCTGCAGGTTATAACCCACTCTGTGCCCTATCTGCAGGTTATAGTCCACTCTCTACACTATCTGCAGGTTATAACCCACTCTGTGCCCTATCTGCAGGTTATAGTCCACTCTCTACACTATCTGCAGGTTATAGTCCACTCTCTACACTATCTGCAGGTTATGGTCCACTCTCTACACTATCTGCAGGTTATAACCCACTCTCTACCCTATCTGCAGGTTATAGTCCACTCTCTACCCTATCTGCAGGTTATAGTCCACTCTCTACACTATCTGCAGGTTATAGTCCACTCTCTACACTATCTGCAGGTTATAGTCCACTCTCTACACTATCTGCAGGTTATAGTCCACTCTCTACCCTATCTGCAGGTTATAGTCCACTCTCTACACTATCTGCAGGTTATAGTCCACTCTCTACACTATCTGCAGGTTATAGTCCACTCTCTACCCTATCTGCAGGTTATAGTCCACTCTCTACCCTATCTGCAGGTTATAGTCCACTCTCTACACTATCTGCAGGTTATAGTCCACTCTCTACCCTATCTGCAGGTTATAGTCCACTCTCTACCCTATCTGCAGGTTATAGTCCACTCTCTACACTATCTGCAGGTTATAGTCCACTCTCTACACTATCTGCAGGTTATAACCCACTCTCTACCCTATCTGCAGGTTATAGTCCACTCTCTACCCTATCTGCAGGTTATAGTCCACTCTCTACACTATCTGCAGGTTATGGTCCACTCTCTACACTATCTGCAGGTTATAGTCCACTCTCTACCCTATCTGCAGGTTATAGTCCACTCTCTACACTATCTGCAGGTTATAGTCCACTCTCTACACTATCTGCAGGTTATGGTCCACTCTCTACACTATCTGCAGGTTATGGTCCACTCTCTACACTATCTGCAGGTTATGGTCCACTCTCTACACTATCTGCAGGTTATAGTCCACTCTCTACACTATCTGCAGGTTATGGTCCACTCTCTACACTATCTGCAGGTTATGGTCCACTCTCTACACTATCTGCATGTTATGGTCCACTCTCTACACTATCTGCATGTTATGGTCCACTCTCTACACTATCTGCAGGTTATAGTCCACTCTCTACACTATCTGCAGGTTATAGTCCACTCTCTACACTATCTGCAGGTTATAGTCCACTCTCTACACTATCTGCAGGTTATAGTCCACTCTCTACACTATCTGCAGGTTATAGTCCACTCTCTACACTATCTGCAGGTTATAGTCCACTCTCTACACTATCTGCAGGTTATAGTCCACTCTCTACACTATCTGCAGGTTATAGTCCACTCTCTACACTATCTGCAGGTTATAGTCCACTCTCTACCCTATCTGCAGGTTATAGTCCACTCTCTACACTATCTGCAGGTGAAAGTCCACTCTCTACACTATCTGCAGGTTATAGTCCACTCTCTACCCTATCTGCAGGTTATAGTCCACTCTCTACACTATCTGCAGGTTATAGTCCACTCTCTACCCTATCTGCAGGTTATAGTCCACTCTCTACACTATCTGCAGGTTATGGTCCACTCTCTACACTATCTGCAGGTTATGGTCCACTCTCTACACTATCTGCAGGTTATGGTGCACTCTCTACACTATCTGCAGGTTATAACCCACTCTCTACACTATCTGCAGGTTATAGTCCACTCTCTACCCTATCTGCAGGTTATAACCCACTCTCTACACTATCTGCAGGTTATAGTCCACTCTCTACACTATCTGCAGGTTATGGTCCACTCTCTACACTATCTGCAGGTTATAACCCACTCTCTACACTATCTGCAGGTTATAGTCCACTCTCTACACTATCTGCAGGTTATAGTCCACTCTCTACCCTATCTGCAGGTTATAACCCACTCTCTACACTATCTGCAGGTTATAGTCCACTCTCTACACTATCTGCAGGTTATGGTCCACTCTCTACACTATCTGCAGGTTATAGTCCACTCTCTACACTATCTGCAGGTTATAGTCCACTCTATACCCTATCTGCAGGTTATAGTCCACTCTCTACACTATCTGCAGGTTATAGTCCACTCTATACCCTATCTGCAGGTTATAGTCCACTCTCTACACTATCTGCAGGTTATAGTCCACTCTCTACACGATCTGCAGGTTATAGTCCACTCTCTACCCTATCTGCAGGTTATAGTCCACTCTCTACACTATCTGCAGGTTATGGTCCACTCTCTACCCTATCTGCAGGTTATAGTCCACTCTCTACACTATCTGCAGGTTATAGTCCACTCTCTACCCTATCTGCAGGTTATAGTCCACTCTCTACACTATCTGCAGGTTATAGTCCACTCTCTACACTATCTGCAGGTTATGGTCCACTCTCTACACTATCTGCAGGTTATGGTCCACTCTCTACACTATCTGCAGTTTATAGTCCACTCTCTACCCTATCTGCAGGTTATAGTCCACTCTCTACACTATCTGCAGGTTATAGTCCACTCTCTACACTATCTGCAGGTTATGGTCCACTCTCTACACTATCTGCAGGTTATAGTCCACTCTCTACCCTATCTGCAGGTTATAACCCACTCTCTACACTATCTGCAGGTTATAGTCCACTCTCTACACTATCTGCAGGTTATGGTCCACTCTCTACACTATCTGCAGGTTATAGTCCACTCTATACCCTATCTGCAGGTTATAGTCCACTCTCTACACTATCTGCAGGTTATAGTCCACTCTCTACACTATCTGCAGGTTATAGTCCACTCTGTACACTATCTGCAGGTTATAGTCCACTCTCTACACTATCTGCAGGTTATAGTCCACTCTCTACACTATCTGCAGGTTATAGTCCACTCTATACCCTATCTGCAGGTTATAGTCCACTCTCTACACTATCTGCAGGTTATAGTCCACTCTCTACACTATCTGCAGGTTATAGTCCACTCTCTACACTATCTGCAGGTTATAGTCCACTCTCTACACGATCTGCAGGTTATAGTCCACTCTCTACCCTATCTGCAGGTTATAGTCCACTCTCTACCCTATCTGCAGGTTATAGTCCACTCTCTACACTATCTGCAGGTTATGGTCCACTCTCTACCCTATCTGCAGGTTATAGTCCACTCTCTACACTATCTGCAGGTTATAGTCCACTCTCTACACTATCTGCAGGTTATGGTCCACTCTCTACACTATCTGCAGGTTATAGTCCACTCTCTACCCTATCTGCAGGTTATGGTCCACTCTCTACACTATCTGCAGGTTATGGTCCACTCTCTACACTATCTGCAGGTTATAGTCCACTCTCTACCCTATCTGCAGGTTATAGTCCACTCTCTACACTATCTGCAGGTTATAGTCCACTCTCTACACTATCTGCAGTTTATGGTCCACTCTCTACACTATCTGCAGGTTATAGTCCACTCTCTACACTATCAGCAGGTTATAGTCCACTCTCTACACTATCTGCAGGTTATAGTCCACTCTCTACCCTATCTGCAGGTTATAGTCCACTCTCTACACTATCTGCAGGTTATAACCCACTCTCTACACTATCTGCAGGTTATAGTCCACTCTGTACACTATCTGCAGGTTATAGTCCACTCTCTACACTATCTGCAGGTTATGGTCCACTCTCTATCCTATCTGCAGGTTATAGTCCACTCTCTACACTATCTGCAGGTTATAGTCCACTCTGTACACTATCTGCAGGTTATAGTCCACTCTCTACACTATCTGCAGGTTATGGTCCACTCTCTACACTATCTGCAGGTTATAGTCCACTCTATACCCTATCTGCAGGTTATAGTGCACTCTCTACCCTATCTGCAGGTTATAGTCCACTCTCTACACTATCTGCAGGTTATAACCCACTCTGTGCCCTATCTGCAGGTTATAGTCCACTCTCTACACTATCTGCAGGTTATAGTCCACTCTCTACACTATCTGCAGGTTATCGTCCACTCTCTACACTATCTGCAGGTTATAGTCCACTCTCTACACTATCTGCAGGTTCTTGTCCACTCTCTACACTATCTGCAGGTTATAGTCCACTCTCTACACTATCTGCAGGTTCTTGTCCACTCTCTACACTATCTGCAGGTTATAGTCCACTCTCTACACTATCAGCAGGTTATAGTCCACTCTCTACACTATCTGCAGGTTATAGTCCACTCTCTACACTATCTGCAGGTTATAGTCCACTCTCTACACTATCTGCAGGTTATGGTCCACTCTCTACACTATCTGCAGGTTATAGTCCACTCTCTACACTATCTGCAGGTTATAGTCCACTCTCTACACTATCTGCAGGTTATAGTCCACTCTCTACACTATCTGCAGGTTATGGTCCACTCTCTACACTATCTGCAGGTTATAGTCCACTCTCTACACTATCTGCAGGTTATAGTCCACTCTCTACACTATCTGCAGGTTCTAGTCCACTCTCTACACTATCTGCAGGTTATAGTCCACTCTCTACACTATCTGCAGGTTATAACCCACTCTCTACCCTATCTGCAGGTTATAGTCCACTCTCTACACTATCTGCAGGTTATGGTCCACTCTCTACCCTATCTGCAGGTTATAGTCCACTCTCTACACTATCTGCAGGTTATAGTCCACTCTCTACACTATCTGCAGGTTATAGTCCACTCTCTACACTATCTGCAGGTTATAGTCCACTCTCTACCCTATCTGCAGGTTATAGTCCACTCTCTACACTATCTGCAGGTTATAGTCCACTCTCTACACTATCTGCAGGTTATAGTCCACTCTCTACCCTATCTGCAGGTTATAGTCCACTCTCTACCCTATCTGCAGGTTATAGTCCACTCTCTACACTATCTGCAGGTTATAGTCCACTCTCTACCCTATCTGCAGGTTATAGTCCACTCTCTACCCTATCTGCAGGTTATAGTCCACTCTCTACACTATCTGCAGGTTATAGTCCACTCTCTACACTATCTGCAGGTTATAGTCCACTCTCTACCCTATCTGCAGGTTATAGTCCACTCTCTACACTATCTGCAGGTTATAGTCCACTCTCTACACTATCTGCAGGTTATAGTCCACTCTCTACCCTATCTGCAGGTTATAGTCCACTCTCTACCCTATCTGCAGGTTATAGTCCACTCTCTACCCTATCTGCAGGTTATAGTCCACTCTCTACACTATCTGCAGGTTATAGTCCACTCTCTACACTATCTGCAGGTTATAGTCCACTCTCTACACTATCTGCAGGTTATAGTCCACTCTCTACACTATCTGCAGGTTATAGTCCACTCTCTACACTATCTGCAGGTTATAGTCCACTCTCTACACTATCTGCAGGTTATTGTCCACTCTCTACACTATCTGCAGGTTATAGTCCACTCTCTACACTATCTGCAGGTTATAACCCACTCTCTACACTATCTGCAGGTTATAGTCCACTCTCTACACTATCTGCAGGTTATAGTCCACTCTCTACACTATCTGCAGGTTATAGTCCACTCTCTACACTATCTGCAGGTTATAACCCACTCTCTACACTATCTGCAGGTTATGGTCCACTCTCTACACTATCTGCAGGTTATAACCCACTCTCTACACTATCTGCAGGTTATAGTCCACTCTCTACACTATCTGCAGGTTATAGTCCACTCTCTACACTATCTGCAGGTTATTGTCCACTCTCTACACTATCTGCAGGTTATAACCCACTCTCTACACTATCTGCAGGTTATAGTCTACTCTCTACACTATCTGCAGGTTATAGTCCACTCTCTACACTATCTGCAGGTTATAGTCCACTCTCTACACTATCTGCAGGTTATAACCCACTCTCTACACTATCTGCAGGTTATAGTCCACTCTCTACACTATCTGCAGGTTATGGTCCACTCTCTACACTATCTGCAGGTTATAACCCACTCTCTACCCTATCTGCAGGTTATAGTCCACTCTCTACACTATCTGCAGGTTATGGTCCACTCTCTACACTATCTGCAGGTTATAGTCCACTCTCTACACTATCTGCAGGTTATAGTCCACTCTCTACCCTATCTGCAGGTTATAGTCCACTCTCTACCCTATCTGCAGGTTATAGTCCACTCTCTACACTATCTGCAGGTTATAGTCCACTCTCTACCCTATCTGCAGGTTATAGTCCACTCTCTACCCTATCTGCAGGTTATAGTCCACTCTCTACACTATCTGCAGGTTATAGTCCACTCTCTACACTATCTGCAGGTTATAGTCCACTCTCTACCCTATCTGCAGGTTATAGTCCACTCTCTACACTATCTGCAGGTTATAGTCCACTCTCTACACTATCTGCAGGTTATAGTCCACTCTCTACCCTATCTGCAGGTTATAGTCCACTCTCTACCCTATCTGCAGGTTATAGTCCACTCTCTGCACTATCTGCAGGTTATAGTCCACTCTCTACCCTATCTGCAGGTTATAGTCCACTCTCTACACTATCTGCAGGTTATAGTCCACTCTCTACACTATCTGCAGGTTATAGTCCACTCTCTACCCTATCTGCAGGTTATAGTCCACTCTCTACACTATCTGCAGGTTATAGTCCACTCTCTACCCTATCTGCAGGTTATAGTCCACTCTCTACACTATCTGCAGGTTATAGTCCACTCTCTACACTATCTGCAGGTTATAACCCACTCTCTACACTATCTGCAGGTTATAGTCCACTCTCTACCCTATCTGCAGGTTATAGTCCACTCTCTACACTATCTGCAGGTTATAGTCCACTCTCTACCCTATCTGCAGGTTATAGTCCACTCTCTACACTATCTGCAGGTTAGAGTCCACTCTCTACCCTATCTGCAGGTTATAGTCCACTCTCTACACTATCTGCAGGTTATAGTACACTCTCTACCCTATCTGCAGGTTATAGTCCACTCTCTACACTATCTGCAGGTTATAGTCCACTCTCTACACTATCTGCAGGTTATAGTCCACTCTCTACACTATCTGCAGGTTATAGTCCACTCTCTACACTATCAGCAGGTTATAGTCCACTCTCTACACTATCAGCAGGTTATAGTCCACTCTCTACCCTATCTGCAGGTTATAGTCCACTCTCTACACTATCTGCAGGTTATAACCCACTCTCTACACTATCAGCAGGTTATGGTCCACTCTCTACCCTATCTGCAGGTTATAGTCCACTCTCTACACTATCTGCAGGTTATAACCCAATCTCTACCCTATCTGCAGGTTATAGTCCACTCTCTACACTATCAGCAGGTTATAGTCCACTCTCTACCCTATCTGCAGGTTATAGTCCACTCTCTCCACTATCTGCAGGTTATAGTCCACTCTCTACCCTATCAGCAGGTTATTGTCCACTCTCTACCCTATCTGCAGGTTATAGTCCACTCTCTACCCTATCTGCAGGTTATAGTCCACTCTCTACACTATCTGCAGGTTATAGTCCACTCTCTACCCTATCAGCAGGTTATAGTCCACTCTCTACCCTATCTGCAGGTTATAGTCCACTCTCTACCCTATCTGCAGGTTATAGTCCACTCTCTACCCTATCAGCAGGTTATAGTCCACTCTCTACCCTATCTGCAGGTTATAGTCCACCCTCTACCCTATCACCAGGTTATAGTCCACTCTCTACACTATCTGCAGGTTATAGTCCACTCTCTACACTATCTGCAGGTTATAGTCCACTCTCTACACTATCTGCAGGTTATAGTCCACTCTCTACCCTATCTGCAGGTTATAGTCCACTCTCTACACTATCTGCAGGTTATAGTCCACTCTCTACCCTATCTGCAGGTTATAGTCCACTCTCTACACTATCTGCAGGTTATAGTCCACTCTCTACACTATCTGCAGGTTATAGTCCACTCTCTACACTATCTGCAGGTTATAGTCCACTCTCTACACTATCTGCAGGTTATAGTCCACTCTCTACCCTATCTGCAGGTTATAGTCCACTCTCTACACTATCTGCAGGTTATAGTCCACTCTCTACACTATCTGCAGGTTATAGTCCACTCTCTACACTATCTGCAGGTTATAGTCCACTCTCTACACTATCTGCAGGTTATAGTCCACTCTCTACCCTATCTGCAGGTTATAGTCCACTCTCTACACTATCTGCAGGTTATAGTCCACTCTCTACCCTATCTGCAGGTTATAGTCCACTCTCTACACTATCTGCAGGTTATAGTCCACTCTCTACCCTATCTGCAGGTTATAGTCCACTCTCTACACTATCTGCAGGTTATAACCCACTCTCTACACTATCTGCATGTTATAGTCCACTCTCTACACTATCTGCAGGTTATAGTCCACTCTCTACACTATCTGCAGGTTATAGTCCACTCTCTACACTATCTGCAGGTTATAGTCCACTCTCTACCCTATCTGCAGGTTATAGTCCACTCTCTACACTATCTGCAGGTTATAACCCACTCTCTACACTATCTGCAGGTTATAGTCCACTCTCTACACTATCTGCAGGTTATAGTCCACTCTCTACCCTATCTGCAGGTTATAGTCCACTCTCTACACTATCTGCAGGTTATAACCCACTCTCTACACTATCTGCAGGTTATAGTCCACTCTCTACACTATCTGCAGGTTATAGTCCACTCTCTACACTATCTGCAGGTTATAGTCCACTCTCTACCCTATCTGCAGGTTATAGTCCACTCTCTACACTATCTGCAGGTTATAGTCCACTCTCTACCCTATCTGCAGGTTATAGTCCACTCTCTACACTATCTGCAGGTTATAGTCCACTCTCTACCCTATCTGCAGGTTATATTCCACTCTCTACACTATCTGCAGGTTATAGTCCACTCTCTACCCTATCTGCAGGTTATATTCCACTCTCTACACTATCTGCAGGTTCTCGTCCACTCTCTACCCTATCTGCAGGTTATAGTCCACTCTCTACCCTATCTGCAGGTTATAGTCCACTCTCTACCCTATCTGCAGGTTATGGTCCACTCTCTACCCTATCTGCAGGTTATGGTCCACTCTCTACACTATCTGCAGGTTATAGTCCACTCTCTACACTATCTGCAGGTTATAGTCCACTCTCTACACTATCTGCAGGTTATGGTCCACTCTCTACCCTATCTGCAGGTTATAGTCCACTCTCTACCCTATCTGCAGGTTATAGTCCACTCTCTACACTATCTGCAGGTTATAGTCCACTCTCTACCCTATCTGCAGGTTATAGTCCACTCTCTACCCTATCTGCAGGTTATAGTCCACTCTCTACACTATCTGCAGGTTATAGTCCACTCTCTACACTATCTGCAGGTTATAGTCCACTCTCTACACTATCTGCAGGTTATAGTCCACTCTCTACACTATCTGCAGGTTATAGTCCACTCTCTACACTATCTGCAGGTTATAGTCCACTCTCTACACTATCTGCAGGTTATAGTCCACTCTCTACACTATCTGCAGGTTATAGTCCACTCTCTACCCTATCTGCAGGTTATAGTCCACTCTCTACACTATCTGCAGGTTATAGTCCACTCTCTACACTATCTGCAGGTTATAGTCCACTCTCTACCCTATCAGCAGGTTATAGTCCACTCTCTACACTATCTGCAGGTTATAGTCCACTCTCTACCCTATCTGCAGGTTATAACCCACTCTCTACCCTATCTGCAGGTTATAACCCACTCTCTACACTATCTGCAGGTTATAGTCCACTCTCTACCCTATCTGCAGGTTATAACCCACTCTCTACACTATCTGCAGGTTATAGTCCACTCTCTACACTATCTGCAGGTTATAGTCCACTCTCTACCCTATCTGCTGGTTATAACCCACTCTCTACACTATCTGCAGGTTATAGTCCACTCTCTACCCTATCTGCAGGTTATAGTCCACTCTCTACCCTATCTGCAGGTTATAGTCCACTCTCTACCCTATCTGCAGGTTATAGTCCACTCTCTACCCTATCTGCAGGTTATAGTCCACTCTCTACCCTATCTGCAGGTTATAGTCCACTCTCTACCCTATCAGCAGGTTATAGTCCACTCTCTACCCTATCTGCAGGTTATAGTCCACTCTCTACCCTATCAGCAGGTTATAGTCCACTCTCTACCCTATCTGCAGGTTATAGTCCACTCTCTACACTATCTGCAGGTTATAACCCACTCTCTACACTATCTGCAGGTTATAGTCCACTCTCTACACTATCTGCAGGTTATAGTCCACTCTCTACACTATCTGCAGGTTATAGTCCACTCTCTACCCTATCTGCAGGTTATAGTCCACTCTCTACACTATCTGCAGGTTATAGTCCACTCTCTACCCTATCTGCAGGTTATAGTCCACTCTCTACACTATCTGCAGGTTATAGTCCACTCTCTACCCTATCTGCAGGTTATATTCCACTCTCTCCACTTTCTGCAGGTTATAGTCCACTCTCTACCCTATCTGCAGGTTATATTCCACTCTCTACACTATCTGCAGGTTCTCGTCCACTCTCTACCCTATCTGCAGGTTATAGTCCACTCTCTACCCTATCTGCAGGTTATAGTCCACTCTCTACCCTATCTGCAGGTTATGGTCCACTCTCTACCCTATCTGCAGGTTATGGTCCACTCTCTACACTATCTGCAGGTTATAGTCCACTCTCTACACTATCTGCAGGTTATAGTCCACTCTCTACACTATCTGCAGGTTATGGTCCACTCTCTACCCTATCTGCAGGTTATAGTCCACTCTCTACCCTATCTGCAGGTTATAGTCCACTCTCTACACTATCTGCAGGTTATAGTCCACTCTCTACCCTATCTGCAGGTTATAGTCCACTCTCTACCCTATCTGCAGGTTATAGTCCACTCTCTACACTATCTGCAGGTTATAGTCCACTCTCTACACTATCTGCAGGTTATAGTCCACTCTCTACACTATCTGCAGGTTATAGTCCACTCTCTACACTATCTGCAGGTTATAGTCCACTCTCTACACTATCTGCAGGTTATAGTCCACTCTCTACACTATCTGCAGGTTATAGTCCACTCTCTACACTATCTGCAGGTTATAGTCCACTCTCTACCCAATCTGCAGGTTATAGTCCACTCTCTACCCTATCTGCAGGTTATGGTCCACTCTCTACCCTATCTGCAGGTTATAGTCCACTCTCTACCCAATCTGCAGTTTATAGTCCACTCTCTACCCTATCTGCAGGTTATAGTCCACTCTCTACACTATCTGCAGGTTATAGTCCACTCTCTACACTATCTGCAGGTTATAGTCCACTCTCTACACTATCTGCAGGTTATAGTCCACTCTCTACACTATCTGCAGGTTATAGTCCACTCTCTACACTATCTGCAGGTTATAGTCCACTCTCTACCCTATCTGCAGGTTATAGTCCACTCTCTACACTATCTGCAGGTTATAGTCCACTCTCTACCCTATCTGCAGGTTATAGTCCACTCTCTACACTATCTGCAGGTTATAGTCCACTCTCTACCCTATCTGCAGGTTATAGTCCACTCTCTACACTATCTGCAGGTTATAGTCCACTCTCTACACTATCTGTAGGTTATAGTCCACTCTCTACACTATCTGCAGGTTATAGTCCACTCTCTACCCTATCTGCAGGTTATAGTCCACTCTCTACACTATCTGCAGGTTATAGTCCACTCTCTACCCTATCTGCAGGTTATAGTCCACTCTCTACACTATCTGCAGGTTATAGTCCACTCTCTACCCTATCTGCAGGTTATAGTCCACTCTCTACACTATCTGCAGGTTATAACCCACTCTCTACACTATCTGCATGTTATAGTCCACTCTCTACACTATCTGCAGGTTATAGTCCACTCTCTACACTATCTGCAGGTTATAGTCCACTCTCTACACTATCTGCAGGTTATAGTCCACTCTCTACCCTATCTGCAGGTTATAGTCCACTCTCTACACTATCTGCAGGTTATAACCCACTCTCTACACTATCTGCAGGTTATAGTCCACTCTCTACACTATCTGCAGGTTATAGTCCACTCTCTACCCTATCTGCAGGTTATAGTCCACTCTCTACACTATCTGCAGGTTATAACCCACTCTCTACACTATCTGCAGGTTATAGTCCACTCTCTACACTATCTGCAGGTTATAGTCCACTCTCTACACTATCTGCAGGTTATAGTCCACTCTCTACCCTATCTGCAGGTTATAGTCCACTCTCTACACTATCTGCAGGTTATAGTCCACTCTCTACCCTATCTGCAGGTTATAGTCCACTCTCTACACTATCTGCAGGTTATAGTCCACTCTCTACCCTATCTGCAGGTTATATTCCACTCTCTACACTATCTGCAGGTTATAGTCCACTCTCTACCCTATCTGCAGGTTATATTCCACTCTCTACACTATCTGCAGGTTCTCGTCCACTCTCTACCCTATCTGCAGGTTATAGTCCACTCTCTACCCTATCTGCAGGTTATAGTCCACTCTCTACCCTATCTGCAGGTTATGGTCCACTCTCTACCCTATCTGCAGGTTATGGTCCACTCTCTACACTATCTGCAGGTTATAGTCCACTCTCTACACTATCTGCAGGTTATAGTCCACTCTCTACACTATCTGCAGGTTATGGTCCACTCTCTACCCTATCTGCAGGTTATAGTCCACTCTCTACCCTATCTGCAGGTTATAGTCCACTCTCTACACTATCTGCAGGTTATAGTCCACTCTCTACCCTATCTGCAGGTTATAGTCCACTCTCTACCCTATCTGCAGGTTATAGTCCACTCTCTACACTATCTGCAGGTTATAGTCCACTCTCTACACTATCTGCAGGTTATAGTCCACTCTCTACACTATCTGCAGGTTATAGTCCACTCTCTACACTATCTGCAGGTTATAGTCCACTCTCTACACTATCTGCAGGTTATAGTCCACTCTCTACACTATCTGCAGGTTATAGTCCACTCTCTACACTATCTGCAGGTTATAGTCCACTCTCTACCCTATCTGCAGGTTATAGTCCACTCTCTACACTATCTGCAGGTTATAGTCCACTCTCTACACTATCTGCAGGTTATAGTCCACTCTCTACCCTATCAGCAGGTTATAGTCCACTCTCTACACTATCTGCAGGTTATAGTCCACTCTCTACCCTATCTGCAGGTTATAACCCACTCTCTACCCTATCTGCAGGTTATAACCCACTCTCTACACTATCTGCAGGTTATAGTCCACTCTCTACCCTATCTGCAGGTTATAACCCACTCTCTACACTATCTGCAGGTTATAGTCCACTCTCTACACTATCTGCAGGTTATAGTCCACTCTCTACCCTATCTGCTGGTTATAACCCACTCTCTACACTATCTGCAGGTTATAGTCCACTCTCTACCCTATCAGCAGGTTATAGTCCACTCTCTACCCTATCTGCAGGTTATAGTCCACTCTCTACCCTATCTGCAGGTTATAGTCCACTCTCTACCCTATCTGCAGGTTATAGTCCACTCTCTACCCTATCTGCAGGTTATAGTCCACTCTCTACCCTATCAGCAGGTTATAGTCCACTCTCTACCCTATCTGCAGGTTATAGTCCACTCTCTACCCTATCAGCAGGTTATAGTCCACTCTCTACCCTATCTGCAGGTTATAGTCCACTCTCTACACTATCTGCAGGTTATAACCCACTCTCTACACTATCTGCAGGTTATAGTCCACTCTCTACACTATCTGCAGGTTATAGTCCACTCTCTACACTATCTGCAGGTTATAGTCCACTCTCTACCCTATCTGCAGGTTATAGTCCACTCTCTACACTATCTGCAGGTTATAGTCCACTCTCTACCCTATCTGCAGGTTATAGTCCACTCTCTACACTATCTGCAGGTTATAGTCCACTCTCTACCCTATCTGCAGGTTATATTCCACTCTCTCCACTTTCTGCAGGTTATAGTCCACTCTCTACCCTATCTGCAGGTTATATTCCACTCTCTACACTATCTGCAGGTTCTCGTCCACTCTCTACCCTATCTGCAGGTTATAGTCCACTCTCTACCCTATCTGCAGGTTATAGTCCACTCTCTACCCTATCTGCAGGTTATGGTCCACTCTCTACCCTATCTGCAGGTTATGGTCCACTTTCTACTCTATCTGCAGGTTATAGTCCACTCTCTACACTATCTGCAGGTTATAGTCCACTCTCTACACTATCTGCAGGTTATGGTCCACTCTCTACCCTATCTGCAGGTTATAGTCCACTCTCTACCCTATCTGCAGGTTATAGTCCACTCTCTACACTATCTGCAGGTTATAGTCCACTCTCTACCCTATCTGCAGGTTATAGTCCACTCTCTACCCTATCTGCAGGTTATAGTCCACTCTCTACACTATCTGCAGGTTATAGTCCACTCTCTACACTATCTGCAGGTTATAGTCCACTCTCTACACTATCTGCAGGTTATAGTCCACTCTCTACACTATCTGCAGGTTATAGTCCACTCTCTACACTATCTGCAGGTTATAGTCCACTCTCTACACTATCTGCAGGTTATAGTCCACTCTCTACACTATCTGCAGGTTATAGTCCACTCTCTACCCAATCTGCAGGTTATAGTCCACTCTCTACCCTATCTGCAGGTTATGGTCCACTCTCTACCCTATCTGCAGGTTATAGTCCACTCTCTACCCAATCTGCAGTTTATAGTCCACTCTCTACCCTATCTGCAGGTTATAGTCCACTCTCTACACTATCTGCAGGTTATAGTCCACTCTCTACACTATCTGCAGGTTATAGTCCACTCTCTACACTATCTGCAGGTTATAGTCCACTCTCTACACTATCTGCAGGTTATAGTCCACTCTCTACACTATCTGCAGGTTATAGTCCACTCTCTACACTATCTG
Organism: Heterodontus francisci; assembly: GCF_036365525.1. NCBI lineage: Eukaryota > Metazoa > Chordata > Chondrichthyes > Heterodontiformes > Heterodontidae > Heterodontus > Heterodontus francisci. The sequence continues at coordinate 9,114,565 of NC_090416.1, read as the reverse complement.
CAGGTTATAGTCCACTCTCTACACTATCTGCAGGTTATAGTCCACTCTCTACCCTATCTGCAGGTTATAGTCCACTCTCTACACTATCTGCAGGTTATAGTCCACTCTCTACACTATCTGCAGGTTATAGTCCACTCTCTACCCTATCAGCAGGTTATAGTCCACTCTCTACACTATCTGCAGGTTATAGTCCACTCTCTACCCTATCTGCAGGTTATAACCCACTCTCTACCCTATCTGCAGGTTATAACCCACTCTCTACACTATCTGCAGGTTATAGTCCACTCTCTACCCTATCTGCAGGTTATAACCCACTCTCTACACTATCTGCAGGTTATAGTCCACTCTCTACACTATCTGCAGGTTATAGTCCACTCTCTACCCTATCTGCTGGTTATAACCCACTCTCTACACTATCTGCAGGTTATAGTCCACTCTCTACCCTATCAGCAGGTTATAGTCCACTCTCTACCCTATCTGCAGGTTATAGTCCACTCTCTACCCTATCTGCAGGTTATAGTCCACTCTCTACCCTATCTGCAGGTTATAGTCCACTCTCTACCCTATCTGCAGGTTATAGTCCACTCTCTACCCTATCAGCAGGTTATAGTCCACTCTCTACCCTATCTGCAGGTTATAGTCCACTCTCTACCCTATCAGCAGGTTATAGTCCACTCTCTACCCTATCTGCAGGTTATAGTCCACTCTCTACCCTATCAGCAGGTTATAGTCCACTCTCTACCCTATCAGCAGGTTATAGTCCACTCTCTACCCTATCTGCAGGTTATAGTCCACTCTCTACCCTATCTGCAGGTTATAACCCACTCTCTACACTATCAGCAGGTTATAGTCCACTCTCTACCCTATCAGCAGGTTATAGTCCACTCTCTACACTATCTGCAGGTTATAGTCCACTCTCTACACTATCTGCAGGTTATAGTCCACTCTCTACACTATCTGCAGGTTATAGTCCACTCTCTACACTATCTGCAGGTTATAGTCCACTCTCTACCCTATCAGCAGGTTATAGTCCACTCTCTACCCTATCAGCAGGTTATAGTCCACTCTCTACACTATCTGCAGGTTATAGTCCACTCTCTACACTATCTGCAGGTTATAGTCCACTCTCTACACTATCTGCAGGTTATAGTCCACTCTCTACACTATCTGCAGGTTATAGTCCACTCTCTACACTATCAGCAGGTTATAGTCCACTCTCTACACTATCAGCAGGTTATGGTCCAATCTCTACCCTATCTGCAGGTTATGGTCCACTCTCTACCCTATCTGCAGGTTATAGTCCACTCTCTACACTATCAGCAGGTTATGGTCCACTCTCTACCCTATCTGCAGGTTATGGTCCACTCTCTACCCTATCTGCAGGTTATGGTCCACTCTCTACACTATCAGCAGGTTATGGTCCACTCTCTACCCTATCTGCAGGTTATGGTCCACTCTCTACCCTATCTGCAGGTTATAGTCCACTCTCTACACTATCAGCAGGTTATAGTCCTCTCTCTACACTATCTGCAGGTTATAGTCCACTCTCTACACTATCTGCAGGTTATAGTCCACTCTCTACACTATCTGCAGGTTATAGTCCACTCTCTACACTATCTGCAGGTTATAGTCCACTCTCTACACTATCTGCAGTTTATAGTCCACTCTCTACCCTATCTGCAGGTTATAGTCCACTCTCTACACTATCTGCAGGTTATCGTCCACTCTCCACCCTATCTGCAGGTTATAGTCCACTCTCTACCCTATCTGCAGGTTATAGTCCACTCTCTACACTATCTGCAGGTTATAGTCCACTCTCTACACTATCTGCAGGTTATAACCCACTCTCTACCCTATCTGCAGGTTATAGTCCACTCTCTACACTATCTGCAGGTTATAACCCACTCTCTACACTATCTGCAGGTTATAACCCACTCTCTACACTATCTGCAGGTTATAGTCCACTCTCTACACTATCTGCAGGTTATAGTCCACTCTCTACCCTATCTGCAGGTTATAGTCCACTCTCTACACTATCTGCAGGTTATAACCCACTCTCTACACTATCTGCAGGTTATAGTCCACTCTCTACACTATCTGCAGGTTATAGTCCACTCTCTACACTATCTGCAGGTTATAACCCACTCTCTACACTATTTGCAGGTTATAGTCCACTCTCTACACTATCTGCAGGTTATCGTCCACTCTCTACACTATCTGCAGGTTATCGTCCACTCTCTACCCTATCTGCAGGTTATAGTCCACTCTCTACACTATCTGCAGGTTATAGTCCACTCTCTACCCTATCTGCAGGTTATAGTCCACTCTCTACCCTATCTGCAGGTTATAGTCCACTCTCTACACTATCTGCAGGTTATAGTCCACTCTCTACACTATCTGCAGGTTATCGTCCACTCTCTACCCTATCTGCAGGTTATGGTCCACTCTCTACCCTATCTGCAGGTTATGGTCCACTCTCTACCCTATCTGCAGGTTATAGTCCACTCTCTACACTATCTGCAGGTTATAACCCACTCTCTACACTATCTGCAGGTTATAGTCCACTCTCTACACTATCTGCAGGTTATAGTCCACTCTCTACACTATCTGCAGGTTATAACCCACTCTCTACACTATCTGCAGGTTATAGTCCACTCTCTACACTATCTGCAGGTTATAGTCCACTCTCTACCCTATCTGCAGGTTATAGTCCACTCTCTACCCTATCTGCAGGTTATAGTCCACTCTCTACCCTATCAGCAGGTTATAGTCCACTCTCTACCCTATCAGCAGGTTATAGTCCACTCTCTACACTATCTGCAGGTTATAGTCCACTCTCTACACTATCTGCAGGTTATAGTCCACTCTCTACACTATCTGCAGGTTATAGTCCACTCTCTACACTATCTGCAGGTTGTAGTCCACTCTCTACACTATCTGCAGGTTATAACCCACTCTCTACCCTATCTGCAGGTTATGGTCCACTCTCTACCCTATCTGCAGGTTATAACCCACTCTCTACACTATCTGCAGGTTATAGTCCACTCTCTACACTATCTGCAGGTTATAGTCCACTCTCTACACTATCTGCAGGTTATAGTCCACTCTCTACACTATCTGCAGGTTATAGTCCACTCTCTACCCGATCTGCAGGTTATAGTCCACTCTCTACACTATCTGCAGGTTATAGTCCACTCTCTACACTATCTGCAGGTTATAGTCCACTCTCTTCACTATCTGCAGGTTATAACCCACTCTCTACCCTATCTGCAGGTTATGGTCCACTCTCTACACTATCAGCAGGTTATAGTCCACTCTCTACCCTATCTGCAGGTTATAGTCCACTCTCTACACTATCTGCAGGTTATAGTCCACTCTCTACACTATCTGCAGGTTATAACCCACTCTCTACCCTATCTGCAGGTTATGGTCCACTCTCTACACTATCAGCAGGTTATAGTCCACTCTCTACACTATCTGCAGGTTATAACCCACTCTCTACCCTATCTGCAGGTTATGGTCCACTCTCTACACTATCTGCAGGTTATAGTCCACTCTCTACACTATCTGCAGGTTATCGTCCACTCTCTACCCTATCTGCAGGTTATAGTCCACTCTCTACACTATCTGCAGGTTATAGTCCACTCTCTACACTATCTGCAGGTTATAGTCCACTCTCTACACTATCTGCAGGTTATAGTCCACTCTCTACACTATCTGCAGGTTATAGTCCACTCTCTACACTATCTGCAGGTTATAGTCCACTCTCTACACTATCTGCAGGTTATAGTCCACTCTCTACCCGATCTGCAGGTTATAGTCCACTCTCTACACTATCTGCAGGTTATAGTCCACTCTCTACACTATCTGCAGGTTATAGTCCACTCTCTACACTATCTGCAGGTTATAACCCACTCTCTACCCTATCTGCAGGTTATGGTCCACTCTCTACACTATCAGCAGGTTATAGTCCACTCTCTACCCTATCTGCAGGTTATAGTCCACTCTCTACACTATCTGCAGGTTATAGTCCACTCTCTACACTATCTGCAGGTTATAACCCACTCTCTACCCTATCTGCAGGTTATGGTCCACTCTCTACACTATCAGCAGGTTATAGTCCACTCTCTACACTATCTGCAGGTTATAACCCACTCTCTACCCTATCTGCAGGTTATGGTCCACTCTCTACACTATCTGCTGGTTATAGTCCACTCTCTACACTATCTGCAGGTTATCGTCCACTCTCTACCCTATCTGCAGGTTATAGTCCACTCTCTACCCTATCTGCAGGTTATAGTCCACTCTCTACACTATCTGCAGGTTATAGTCCACTCTCTACCCTATCTGCAGGTTATAGTCCACTCTCTACACTATCTGCAGGTTATAACCCACTCTCTACACTATCTGCAGGTTATAACCCACTCTCTACACTATCTGCAGGTTATAGTCCACTCTCTACACTATCTGCAGGTTATAGTCCACTCTCTACCCTATCTGCAGGTTATAGTCCACTCTCTACACTATCTGCAGGTTATAACCCACTCTCTACACTATCTGCAGGTTATAGTCCACTCTCTACACTATCTGCAGGTTATAGTCCACTCTCTACACTATCTGCAGGTTATAACCCACTCTCTACACTATTTGCAGGTTATAGTCCACTCTCTACCCTATCTGCAGGTTATAGTCCACTCTCTACACTATCTGCAGGTTATAACCCACTCTCTACACTATTTGCAGGTTATAGTCCACTCTCTACACTATCTGCAGGTTATAGTCCACTCTCTACACTATCTGCAGGTTATCGTCCACTCTCTACACTATCTGCAGGTTATAGTCCACTCTCTACCCTATCTGCAGGTTATAGTCCACTCTCTACACTATCTGCAGGTTATCGTCCACTCTCTACCCTATCTGCAGGTTATGGTCCACTCTCTACCCTATCTGCAGGTTATGGTCCACTCTCTACCCTATCTGCAGGTTATAGTCCACACTCTACACTATCTGCAGGTTATAGTCCACTCTCTACACTATCTGCAGGTTATAGTCCACTCTCTACACTATCTGCAGGTTATAACCCACTCTCTACACTATCTGCAGGTTATAATCCACTCTCTACACTATCTGCAGGTTATAGTCCACTCTCTACACTATCTGCAGGTTATAGTCCACTCTCTACACTATCTGCAGGTTATAACCCACTCTCTACACTATCTGCAGGTTATAATCCACTCTCTACACTATCTGCAGGTTATAGTCCACTCTCTACACTATCTGCAGGTTATAGTCCACTCTCTACACTATCTGCAGGTTATAACCCACTCTCTACACTATCTGCAGGTTATAGTCCACTCTCTACCCTATCTGCAGGTTATAACCCACTCTCTACACTATCTGCAGGTTATAATCCACTCTCTACACTATCTGCAGGTTATAGTCCACTCTCTACACTATCTGCAGGTTATAACCCACTCTCTACCCTATCTGCAGGTTATAACCCACTCTCTACACTATCTGCAGGTTATAGTCCACTCTCTACACTATCTGCAGGTTATAGTCCACTCTCTACACTATCTGCAGGTTATAACCCACTCTCTACACTATCTGCAGGTTATAGTCCACTCTCTACACTATCTGCAGGTTATAGTCCACTCTCTACACTATCTGCAGGTTATAACCCACTCTCTACCCTATCTGCAGGTTATAACCCACTCTCTACACTATCTGCAGGTTATAGTCCACTCTCTACACTATCTGCAGGTTATAGTCCACTCTCTACACTATCTGCAGGTTATAGTCCACTCTCTACCCTATCTGCAGGTTATAACCCACTCTCTACACTATCTGCAGGTTATAGTCCACTCTCTACACTATCTGCAGGTTATAGTCCACTCTCTACACTATCTGCAGGTTATAGTCCACTCTCTACACTATCTGCAGGTTATAGTCCACTCTCTACACTATCTGCAGGTTATAACCCACTCTCTACCCTATCTGCAGGTTATAGTCCACTCTCTACACTATCTGCAGGTTATAGTCCACTCTCTACACTATCTGCAGGTTATAGTCCACTCTCTACACTATCTGCAGGTTATAACCCACTCTCTACCCTATTTGCAGGTTATAACCCACTCTCTACACTATCTGCAGGTTATAGTCCACTCTCTACACTATCTGCAGGTTATCGTCCACTCTCTACACTATCTGCAGGTTATAGTCCACTCTCTACACTATCTGCAGGTTATAGTCCACTCTCTACACTATCTGCAGGTTATAGTCCACTCTCTACACTATCTGCAGGTTATAACCCACTCTCTACCCTATCTGCAGGTTATAACCCACTCTCTACACTATCTGCAGGTTATAGTCCACTCTCTACACTATCTGCAGGTTATAGTCCACTCTCTACACTATCTGCAGGTTATAACCCACTCTCTACACTATCTGCAGGTTATAGTCCACTCTCTACACTATCTGCAGGTTATAGTCCACTCTCTACACTATCTGCAGGTTATAACCCACTCTCTACCCTATCTGCAGGTTATAACCCACTCTCTACACTATCTGCAGGTTATAGTCCACTCTCTACACTATCTGCAGGTTATAGTCCACTCTCTACACTATCTGCAGGTTATAGTCCACTCTCTACACTATCTGCAGGTTATAGTCCACTCTCTACACTATCTGCAGGTTATAACCCACTCTCTACCCTATCTGCAGGTTATAACCCACTCTCTACACTATCTGCAGGTTATAGTCCACTCTCTACCCTATCTGCAGGTTATCGTCCACTCTCTACACTATCTGCAGGTTATAGTCCACTCTCTACACTATCTGCAGGTTATCGTCCACTCTCTACCCTATCTGCAGGTTATGGTCCACTCTCTACACTATCTGCAGGTTATAGTCCACTCTCTACACTATCTGCAGGTTATCGTCCACTCTCTACCCTATCTGCAGGTTATAGTCCACTCTCTACCCTATCTGCAGGTTATGGTCCACTCTCTACCCTATCTGCAGGTTATAGTCCACACTCTACACTATCTGCAGGTTATAGTCCACTCTCTACACTATCTGCAGGTTATAGTCCACTCTCTACACTATCTGCAGGTTATAACCCACTCTCTACACTATCTGCAGGTTATAATCCACTCTCTACACTATCTGCAGGTTATAGTCCACTCTCTACACTATCTGCAGGTTATAGTCCACTCTCTACACTATCTGCAGGTTATAACCCACTCTCTACACTATCTGCAGGTTATAATCCACTCTCTACACTATCTGCAGGTTATAGTCCACTCTCTACACTATCTGCAGGTTATAGTCCACTCTCTACACTATCTGCAGGTTATAACCCACTCTCTACACTATCTGCAGGTTATAGTCCACTCTCTACCCTATCTGCAGGTTATAACCCACTCTCTACACTATCTGCAGGTTATAATCCACTCTCTACACTATCTGCAGGTTATAGTCCACTCTCTACACTATCTGCAGGTTATAACCCACTCTCTACCCTATCTGCAGGTTATAACCCACTCTCTACACTATCTGCAGGTTATAGTCCACTCTCTACACTATCTGCAGGTTATAGTCCACTCTCTACACTATCTGCAGGTTATAACCCACTCTCTACACTATCTGCAGGTTATAGTCCACTCTCTACACTATCTGCAGGTTATAGTCCACTCTCTACACTATCTGCAGGTTATAACCCACTCTCTACCCTATCTGCAGGTTATAACCCACTCTCTACACTATCTGCAGGTTATAGTCCACTCTCTACACTATCTGCAGGTTATAGTCCACTCTCTACACTATCTGCAGGTTATAGTCCACTCTCTACACTATCTGCAGGTTATAACCCACTCTCTACCCTATCTGCAGGTTATAGTCCACTCTCTACACTATCTGCAGGTTATAGTCCACTCTCTACACTATCTGCAGGTTATAGTCCACTCTCTACACTATCTGCAGGTTATAACCCACTCTCTACCCTATCTGCAGGTTATAACCCACTCTCTACACTATCTGCAGGTTATAATCCACTCTCTACACTATCTGCAGGTTATAGTCCACTCTCTACACTATCTGCAGGTTATAACCCACTCTCTACCCTATCTGCAGGTTATAACCCACTCTCTACACTATCTGCAGGTTATAGTCCACTCTCTACACTATCTGCAGGTTATAGTCCACTCTCTACACTATCTGCAGGTTATAACCCACTCTCTACACTATCTGCAGGTTATAGTCCACTCTCTACACTATCTGCAGGTTATAGTCCACTCTCTACACTATCTGCAGGTTATAACCCACTCTCTACCCTATCTGCAGGTTATAACCCACTCTCTACACTATCTGCAGGTTATAGTCCACTCTCTACACTATCTGCAGGTTATAGTCCACTCTCTACACTATCTGCAGGTTATAGTCCACTCTCTACCCTATCTGCAGGTTATAACCCACTCTCTACACTATCTGCAGGTTATAGTCCACTCTCTACACTATCTGCAGGTTATAGTCCACTCTCTACACTATCTGCAGGTTATAGTCCACTCTCTACACTATCTGCAGGTTATAGTCCACTCTCTACACTATCTGCAGGTTATAACCCACTCTCTACCCTATCTGCAGGTTATAGTCCACTCTCTACACTATCTGCAGGTTATAGTCCACTCTCTACACTATCTGCAGGTTATAGTCCACTCTCTACACTATCTGCAGGTTATAACCCACTCTCTACCCTATTTGCAGGTTATAACCCACTCTCTACACTATCTGCAGGTTATAGTCCACTCTCTACACTATCTGCAGGTTATCGTCCACTCTCTACACTATCTGCAGGTTATAGTCCACTCTCTACACTATCTGCAGGTTATAGTCCACTCTCTACACTATCTGCAGGTTATAGTCCACTCTCTACACTATCTGCAGGTTATAACCCACTCTCTACCCTATCTGCAGGTTATAACCCACTCTCTACACTATCTGCAGGTTATAGTCCACTCTCTACACTATCTGCAGGTTATAGTCCACTCTCTACACTATCTGCAGGTTATAACCCACTCTCTACACTATCTGCAGGTTATAGTCCACTCTCTACACTATCTGCAGGTTATAGTCCACTCTCTACACTATCTGCAGGTTATAACCCACTCTCTACCCTATCTGCAGGTTATAACCCACTCTCTACACTATCTGCAGGTTATAGTCCACTCTCTACACTATCTGCAGGTTATAGTCCACTCTCTACACTATCTGCAGGTTATAGTCCACTCTCTACACTATCTGCAGGTTATAGTCCACTCTCTACACTATCTGCAGGTTATAACCCACTCTCTACCCTATCTGCAGGTTATAACCCACTCTCTACACTATCTGCAGGTTATAGTCCACTCTCTACCCTATCTGCAGGTTATCGTCCACTCTCTACACTATCTGCAGGTTATAGTCCACTCTCTACACTATCTGCAGGTTATCGTCCACTCTCTACCCTATCTGCAGGTTATGGTCCACTCTCTACACTATCTGCAGGTTATAGTCCACTCTCTACACTATCTGCAGGTTATCGTCCACTCTCTACCCTATCTGCAGGTTATAGTCCACTCTCTACCCTATCTGCAGGTTATGGTCCACTCTCTACCCTATCTGCAGGTTATAGTCCACACTCTACACTATCTGCAGGTTATAGTCCACTCTCTACACTATCTGCAGGTTATAGTCCACTCTCTACACTATCTGCAGGTTATAACCCACTCTCTACACTATCTGCAGGTTATAATCCACTCTCTACACTATCTGCAGGTTATAGTCCACTCTCTACACTATCTGCAGGTTATAGTCCACTCTCTACACTATCTGCAGGTTATAACCCACTCTCTACACTATCTGCAGGTTATAATCCACTCTCTACACTATCTGCAGGTTATAGTCCACTCTCTACACTATCTGCAGGTTATAGTCCACTCTCTACACTATCTGCAGGTTATAACCCACTCTCTACACTATCTGCAGGTTATAGTCCACTCTCTACCCTATCTGCAGGTTATAACCCACTCTCTACACTATCTGCAGGTTATAATCCACTCTCTACACTATCTGCAGGTTATAGTCCACTCTCTACACTATCTGCAGGTTATAACCCACTCTCTACCCTATCTGCAGGTTATAACCCACTCTCTACACTATCTGCAGGTTATAGTCCACTCTCTACACTATCTGCAGGTTATAGTCCACTCTCTACACTATCTGCAGGTTATAACCCACTCTCTACACTATCTGCAGGTTATAGTCCACTCTCTACACTATCTGCAGGTTATAGTCCACTCTCTACACTATCTGCAGGTTATAACCCACTCTCTACCCTATCTGCAGGTTATAACCCACTCTCTACACTATCTGCAGGTTATAGTCCACTCTCTACACTATCTGCAGGTTATAGTCCACTCTCTACACTATCTGCAGGTTATAGTCCACTCTCTACACTATCTGCAGGTTATAACCCACTCTCTACCCTATCTGCAGGTTATAGTCCACTCTCTACACTATCTGCAGGTTATAGTCCACTCTCTACACTATCTGCAGGTTATAGTCCACTCTCTACACTATCTGCAGGTTATAACCCACTCTCTACCCTATCTGCAGGTTATAACCCACTCTCTACACTATCTGCAGGTTATAGTCCACTCTCTACACTATCTGCAGGTTATCGTCCACTCTCTACACTATCTGCAGGTTATAGTCCACTCTCTACACTATCTGCAGGTTATAGTCCACTCTCTACACTATCTGCAGGTTATAGTCCACTCTCTACACTATCTGCAGGTTATAACCCACTCTCTACCCTATCTGCAGGTTATAACCCACTCTCTACACTATCTGCAGGTTATAGTCCACTCTCTACACTATCTGCAGGTGATAGTCCACTCTCTACACTATCTGCAGGTTATAACCCACTCTCTACACTATCTGCAGGTTATAGTCCACTCTCTACACTATCTGCAGGTTATAGTCCACTCTCTACACTATCTGCAGGTTATAACCCACTCTCTACCCTATCTGCAGGTTATAACCCACTCTCTACACTATCTGCAGGTTATAGTCCACTCTCTACACTATCTGCAGGTTATAGTCCACTCTCTACACTATCTGCAGGTTATAGTCCACTCTCTACACTATCTGCAGGTTATAGTCCACTCTCTACACTATCTGCAGGTTATAACCCACTCTCTACCCTATCTGCAGGTTATAACCCACTCTCTACACTATCTGCAGGTTATAGTCCACTCTCTACCCTATCTGCAGGTTATCGTCCACTCTCTACACTATCTGCAGGTTATAGTCCACTCTCTACACTATCTGCAGGTTATCGTCCACTCTCTACCCTATCTGCAGGTTATGGTCCACTCTCTACACTATCTGCAGGTTATAGTCCACTCTCTACACTATCTGCAGGTTATCGTCCACTCTCTACCCTATCTGCAGGTTATAGTCCACTCTCTACCCTATCTGCAGGTTATAGTCCACTCTCTACACTATCTGCAGGTTATAGTCCACTCTCTACCCTATCTGCAGGTTATAGTCCACTCTCTACACTATCTGCAGGTTATAACCCACTCTCTACACTATCCGCAGGTTATAACCCACTCTCTACACTATCTGCAGGTTATAGTCCACTCTCTACACTATCTGCAGGTTATCGTCCACTCTCTACCCTATCTGCAGGTTATCGTCCACTCTCTACCCTATCTGCAGGTTATCGTCCACTCTCTACCCTATCTGCATGTTTTAGTCCACTCTGCACCCTATCTGCTGGTTATTACTCACTCTCTACACTATCTGCAGGTTATTTTCCACTCTCTACCCTATCTGCAGGTTGTAACCCACTCTATACCCTATCTGCAGGTTTTACTCCACTTTCCACCCTATCAGCAGGTTATAACCCACTCTCTACCCTATCAGCAGGTTATAACCCACTCTCTACCTTATCTGCATGTTTTAGTCCACTCTGCACCCTATCTGCTGGTTATTACTCACTCTCTACACTATCTGCAGGTTCTCGTCCACTCTCTACCCTATCTGCAGGTTGTAACCCACTCTCTACACTATCTGCAGGTTATGGTCCACTCTCTACACTATCTGCAGGTTATAACCCACTCTCTACCCTATCTGCAGGTTATAGTCCACTCTATACCCAATCTGCAGGTTATAGTCCACTCTCTACACTATCTGCAGGTTATGGTCCACTCTATACCCAATCTGCAGGTTATAGTCCACTCTCTGCACTATCTGCAGGTTATGGTCCGCTCTCTACACTATCTGCAGGTTATAACCCACTCTCTACCCTATCTGCAGGTTATAGTCCACTCTCTACACTATCTGCAGGTTATAACCCACTCTCTACCCTATCTGCAGGTTATGGTCCACTCTCTACACTATCTGCAGGTTATAGTCCACTCTCTACACTATCTGCAGGTTATAGTCCACTCTATACCCAATCTGCAGGTTATAGTCCACTCTCTACACTATCTGCAGGTTATGGTCCACTCTCTACACTATCTGCAGGTTATAACCCACTCTCTACCCTATCTGCAGGTTATAGTCCACTCTCTACACTATCTGCAGGTTATAACCCACTCTCTACCCTATCTGCAGGTTATGGTCCACTCTCTACACTATCTGCAGGTTATAGTCCACTCTCTACACTATCTGCAGGTTATAGTCCACTCTCTACACTATCTGCAGGTTATAGTCCACTCTCTACACTATCTGCAGGTTATGGTCCACTCTCTACCCTATCTGCAGGTTATGGTCCACTCTCTACACTATCTGCAGGTTATAGTCCACTCTCTACACTATCTGCAGGTTATAGTCCACTCTCTACACTATCTGCAGGTTATAGTCCACTCTCTACACTATCTGCAGGTTATAGTCCACTCTCTACACTATCTGCAGGTTATAACCCACTCTCTACACTACCTGCAGGTTATGGTCCACTCTCTACACTATCTGCAGGTTATAGTCCACTCTCTACACTATCTGCAGGTTATAACCCACTCTCTACACTATCTGCAGGTTATGGTCCACTCTCTACCCTATCTGCAGGTTATAGTCCACTCTCTACACTATCTGCAGGTTATAACCCACTCTCTACCCTATCTGCAGGTTATGGTCCACTCTCTACCCTATCTGCAGGTTATGGTCCACTCTCTACCCTATCTGCAGGTTATAGTCCACTCTCTACACTATCTGCAGGTTATGGTCCACTCTCTACCCTATCTGCAGGTTATAGTCCACTCTCTACACTATCTGCAGGTTATAACCCACTCTCTACCCTATCTGCAGGTTATGGTCCACTCTCTACCCTATCTGCAGGTTATAGTCCACTCTCTACCCTATCTGCAGGTTATAGTCCACTCTCTACACTATCTGCAGGTTATAGTCCACTCTCTACACTATCTGCAGGTTATAGTCCACTCTCTACACTATCTGCAGGTTATAGTCCACTCTCTACACTATCTGCAGGTTATAGTCCACTCTCTACCCTATCTGCAGGTTATCGTCCACTCTCTACCCTATCTGCAGGTTATAGTCCACTCTCTACCCTATCTGCAGGTTATCGTCCACTCTCTACCCTATCTGCAGGTTATAACCCACTCTCTACACTATCTGCAGGTTATAATCCACTCTCTACACTATCTGCAGGTTATAACCCACTCTCTACACTATCTGCAGGTTATAATCCACTCTCTACACTATCTGCAGGTTATAGTCCACTCTCTACACTATCTGCAGGTTATAACCCACTCTCTACACTATCTGCAGGTTATAGTCCACTCTCTACACTATCTGCAGGTTATAGTCCACTCTCTACACTATCTGCTGGTTATAACCCACTCTCTACACTATCTGCAGGTTATAATCCACTCTCTACACTATCTGCAGGTTATAGTCCACTCTCTACACTATCTGCAGGTTATAATCCACTCTCTACACTATCTGCAGGTTATAGTCCACTCTCTACCCTATCTGCAGGTTATAGTCCACTCTCTACACTATCTGCAGGTTATAGTCCACTCTCTACCCTATCTGCAGGTTATAGTCCACTCTCTACACTATCTGCAGGTTATAATCCACTCTCTACACTATCTGCAGGTTATAGTCCACTCTCTACACTATCTGCAGGTTATAATCCACTCTCTACACTATCTGCAGGTTATAGTCCACTCTCTACACTATCTGCAGGTTATAGTCCACTCTCTACACTATCTGCAGGTTATAGTCCACTCTCTACACTATCTGCAGGTTATAGTCCACTCTCTACACTATCTGCAGGTTATAGTCCACTCTCTACACTATCTGCAGGTTATAGTCCACTCTCTACCCTATCTGCAGGTCATAGTCCACTCTCTACACTATCTGCAGGTTATAGTCCACTCTCTACACTATCTGCAGGTTATAGTACACTCTCTACACTATCTGCAGGTTATAGTCCACTCTCTACCCTATCTGCAGGTTATAGTCCACTCTCTACACTATCTGCAGGTTATAGTCCACTCTCTACACTATCTGCAGGTTATAATCCACTCTCTACCCTATCTGCAGGTTATAGTCCACTCTCTACCCTATCTGCAGGTTATAGTCCACTCTCTACCCTATCTGCAGGTTATAGTCCACTCTCTACCCTATCTGCAGGTTATAGTCCACTCTCTACACTATCTGCAGGTTATAGTCCACTCTCTACACTATCTGCAGGTTTTAGTCCACTCTCTACACTATCTGCAGGTTATAGTCCACTCTCTACCCTATCTGCAGGTTATAGTCCACGCTCTACACTATCTGCAGGTTATAGTCCACTCTCTACACTATCTGCAGGTTATAGTCCACTCTCTACACTATCTGCAGGTTATAGTCCACTCTCTACACTATCTGCAGGTTATAATCCACTCTCTACCCTATCTGCAGGTTATCGTCCACTCTCTACCCTATCTGCAGGTTATCGTCCACTCTCTACCCTATCTGCAGGTTATCGTCCACTCTCTACCCTATTTGCAGGTAATAACCCACTCGCTACCCTCTCTGCAGGTTATAGTCCACTCTCTACCCTATCTGCAGGTTATAACCCACACTCTACACTATCTGCAGGTTATAACCCACTCTCTACCCTATCTGCAGGTTATGGTCCACTCTCTACCCTATCTGCAGGTTATGGTCCACTCTCTACACTATCTGCAGGTTATAGTCCACTCTCTACACTATCTGCAGGTTATAGTCCACTCTCTACCCTATCTGCAGGTTATAGTCCACTCTCTACACTATCTGCAGGTTATAACCCACTCTCTACCCTATCTGCAGGTTATAGTCCACTCTCTACACTATCTGCAGGTTATAGTCCACTCTCTACACTATCTGCAGGTTATAGTCCACTCTCTACACTATCTGCAGGTTATAGTCCACTCTCTACACTATCTGCAGGTTATAGTCCACTCTCTACACTATCTGCAGGTTATAGTCCACTCTCTACCCTATCTGCAGGTTATAACCCACTCTCTACACTATCTGCAGGTTATAACCCACTCTCTACCCTATCTGCAGGTTATAACCCACTCTCTGCACTATCTGCAGGTTATAATCCACTCTCTACACTATCTGCAGGTTATAACCCACTCTCTACACTATCTGCAGGTTATAATCCACTCTCTACACTATCTGCAGGTTATAGTCCACTCTCTACACTATCTGCAGGTTATAACCCACTCTCTACACTATCTGCAGGTTATAATCCACTCTCTACACTATCTGCAGGTTATAGTCCACTCTCTACACTATCTGCAGGTTATAACCCACTCTCTACACTATCTGCAGGTTATAATCCACTCTCTACACTATCTGCAGGTTATAGTCCACTCTCTACACTATCTGCAGGTTATAATCCACTCTCTACACTATCTGCAGGTTATAGTCCACTCTCTACCCTATCTGCAGGTTATAGTCCACTCTCTACACTATCTGCAGGTTATAGTCCACTCTCTACCCTATCTGCAGGTTATAGTCCACTCTCTACACTATCTGCAGGTTATAATCCACTCTCTACACTATCTGCAGGTTATAGTCCACTCTCTACACTATCTGCAGGTTATAATCCACTCTCTACACTATCTGCAGGTTATAGTCCACTCTCTACCCTATCTGCAGGTTATAGTCCACTCTCTACACTATCTGCAGGTTATAGTCCACTCTCTACACTATCTGCAGGTTATAGTCCACTCTCTACCCTATCTGCAGGTCATAGTCCACTCTCTACACTATCTGCAGGTTATAGTCCACTCTCTACACTATCTGCAGGTTATAATCCACTCTCTACCCTATCTGCAGGTTATAGTCCACTCTCTACCCTATCTGCAGGTTATAGTCCACTCTCTACCCTATCTGCAGGTTATAGTCCACTCTCTACCCTATCTGCAGGTTATAGTCCACTCTCTACACTATCTGCAGGTTATAGTCCACTCTCTACACTATCTGCAGGTTTTAGTCCACTCTCTACACTATCTGCAGGTTATAGTCCACTCTCTACCCTATCTGCAGGTTATAGTCCACGCTCTACACTATCTGCAGGTTATAGTCCACTCTCTACACTATCTGCAGGTTATAGTCCACTCTCTACACTATCTGCAGGTTATAGTCCACTCTCTACACTATCTGCAGGTTATAATCCACTCTCTACCCTATCTGCAGGTTATCGTCCACTCTCTACCCTATCTGCAGGTTATCGTCCACTCTCTACCCTATCTGCAGGTTATCGTCCACTCTCTACCCTATTTGCAGGTAATAACCCACTCGCTACCCTCTCTGCAGGTTATAGTCCACTCTCTACCCTATCTGCAGGTTATAACCCACACTCTACACTATCTGCAGGTTATAACCCACTCTCTACCCTATCTGCAGGTTATGGTCCACTGTCTACCCTATCTGCAGGTTATGGTCCACTCTCTACACTATCTGCAGGTTATAGTCCACTCTCTACACTATCTGCAGGTTATAGTCCACTCTCTACCCTATCTGCAGGTTATAGTCCACTCTCTACACTATCTGCAGGTTATAACCCACTCTCTACCCTATCTGCAGGTTATAGTCCACTCTCTACACTATCTGCAGGTTATAGTCCACTCTCTACACTATCTGCAGGTTATAGTCCACTCTCTACACTATCTGCAGGTTATAGTCCACTCTCTACACTATCTGCAGGTTATAGTCCACTCTCTACACTATCTGCAGGTTATAGTCCACTCTCTACCCTATCTGCAGGTTATAACCCACTCTCTACACTATCTGCAGGTTATAACCCACTCTCTACCCTATCTGCAGGTTATAACCCACTCTCTGCACTATCTGCAGGTTATAATCCACTCTCTACACTATCTGCAGGTTATAACCCACTCTCTACACTATCTGCAGGTTATAATCCACTCTCTACACTATCTGCAGGTTATAGTCCACTCTCTACACTATCTGCAGGTTATAACCCACTCTCTACACTATCTGCAGGTTATAATCCACTCTCTACACTATCTGCAGGTTATAGTCCACTCTCTACACTATCTGCAGGTTATAACCCACTCTCTACACTATCTGCAGGTTATAATCCACTCTCTACACTATCTGCAGGTTATAGTCCACTCTCTACACTATCTGCAGGTTATAATCCACTCTCTACACTATCTGCAGGTTATAGTCCACTCTCTACCCTATCTGCAGGTTATAGTCCACTCTCTACACTATCTGCAGGTTATAGTCCACTCTCTACCCTATCTGCAGGTTATAGTCCACTCTCTACACTATCTGCAGGTTATAATCCACTCTCTACACTATCTGCAGGTTATAGTCCACTCTCTACACTATCTGCAGGTTATAATCCACTCTCTACACTATCTGCAGGTTATAGTCCACTCTCTACCCTATCTGCAGGTTATAGTCCACTCTCTACACTATCTGCAGGTTATAGTCCACTCTCTACACTATCTGCAGGTTATAGTCCACTCTCTACCCTATCTGCAGGTCATAGTCCACTCTCTACACTATCTGCAGGTTATAGTCCACTCTCTACACTATCTGCAGGTTATAGTCCACTCTCTACACTATCTGCAGGTTATAACCCACTCTCTACACTATCTGCAGGTTATAATCCACTCTCTACACTATCTGCAGGTTATAGTCCACTCTCTACACTATCTGCAGGTTATAGTCCACTCTCTACCCTATCTGTAGGTCATAGTCCACTCTCTACACTATCTGCAGGTTATAGTCCACTCTCTACACTATCTGCAGGTTATAGTCCACTCTCTACACTATCTGCAGGTTATAACCCACTCTCTACACTATCTGCAGGTTATAATCCACTCTCTACACTATCTGCAGGTTATAGTCCACTCTCTACCCTATCTGCAGGTTATAGTCCACTCTCTACACTATCTGCAGGTTATGGTCCACTCTCTACCCTATCTGCAGGTTATGGTCCACTCTCTACACTATCTGCAGGTTATAGTCCACTCTCTACACTATCTGCAGGTTATAGTCCACTCTCTACACTATCTGCAGGTTATAATCCACTCTCTACACTATCTGCAGGTTATAGTCCACTCTCTACCCTATCTGCAGGTTATAGTCCACTCTCTACACTATCTGCAGGTTATAGTCCACTCTCTACCCTATCTGCAGGTTATAGTCCACTCTCTACACTATCTGCAGGTTATAGTCCACTCTCTACACTGTCTGCAGGTTATAATCCACTCTCTACACTATCTGCAGGTTATAGTCCACTCTCTTCACTATCTGCAGGTTATAGTCCACTCTCTACACTATCTGCAGGTTATAGTCCACTCTCTACACTATCTGCAGGTTATAGTCCACTCTCTACACTATCTGCAGGTTATAGTCCACTCTCTACACTATCTGCAGGTTATAGTCCACTCTCTACACTATCTGCAGGTTATAGTCCACTCTCTACCCTATCTGCAGGTCATAGTCCACTCTCTACACTATCTGCAGGTTATAGTCCACTCTCTACACTATCTGCAGGTTATAGTCCACTCTCTACCCTATCTGCAGGTTATAGTCCACTCTCTACACTATCTGCAGGTTATAGTCCACTCTCTACACTATCTGCAGGTTATAATCCACTCTCTACCCTATCTGCAGGTTATAGTCCACTCTCTACCCTATCTGCAGGTTATAGTCCACTCTCTACCCTATCTGCAGGTTATAGTCCACTCTCTACCCTATCTGCAGGTTATAGTCCACTCTCTACACTATCTGCAGGTTATAGTCCACTCTCTACACTATCTGCAGGTTTTAGTCCACTCTCTACACTATCTGCAGGTTATAGTCCACTCTCTACCCTATCTGCAGGTTATAGTCCACTCTCTACACTATCTGCAGGTTATAACCCACTCTACACTATCTGCAGGTTATGGTCCACTCTCTACACTATCTGCAGGTTATAATCCACTCTCTACACTATCTGCAGGTTATAACCCACTCTCTACACTATCTGCAGGTTATAATCCACTCTCTACCCTATCTGCAGGTTATCGTCCACTCTCTACCCTATCTGCAGGTTATCGTCCACTCTCTACCCTATCTGCAGGTTATCGTCCACTCTCTACCCTATTTGCAGGTAATAACCCACTCGCTACCCTCTCTGCAGGTTATAGTCCACTCTCTACCCTATCTGCAGGTTATAACCCACTCTCTACACTATCTGCAGGTTATAACCCACTCTCTACCCTATCTGCAGGTTATGGTCCACTCTCTACCCTATCTGCAGGTTATGGTCCACTCTCTACACTATCTGCAGGTTATAGTCCACTCTCTACACTATCTGCAGGTTATAGTCCACTCTCTACCCTATCTGCAGGTTATAGTCCACTCTCTACACTATCTGCAGGTTATAACCCACTCTCTACCCTATCTGCAGGTTATAGTCCACTCTCTACACTATCTGCAGGTTATAGTCCACTCTCTACCCTATCTGCAGGTTATAGTCCACTCTCTACACTATCTGCAGGTTATAGTCCACTCTCGACACTATCTGCAGGTTATAGTCCACTCTCTACACTATCTGCAGGTTATAGTCCACTCTCTACACTATCTGCAGGTTATAGTCCACTCTCTACACTATCTGCAGGTTATAATCCACTCTCTACCCTATCTGCAGGTTATAGTCCACTCTCTACCCTATCTGCAGGTTATTGTCCACTCTCTACCCTATCTGCAGGTTATAGTCCACTCTCTACCCTATCTGCAGGTTATAGTCCACTCTCTACACTATCTGCAGGTTATAGTCCACTCTCTACACTATCTGCAGGTTTTAGTCCACTCTCTACACTATCTGCAGGTTATAGTCCACTCTCTACCCTATCTGCAGGTTATAGTCCACTCTCTACACTATCTGCAGGTTATAGTCCACTCTCTACACTATCTGCAGGTTATAGTCCACTCTCTACACTATCTGCAGGTTATAGTCCACTCTCTACACTATCTGCAGGTTATAATCCACTCTCTACCCAATCTGCAGGTTATCGTCCACTCTCTACCCTATCTGCAGGTTATCGTCCACTCTCTACACTATCTGCAGGTTATAGTCCACTCTCTACACTATCTGCAGGTTATAGTCCACTCTCTACACTATCTGCAGGTTATAACCCACTCTCTACACTATCTGCAGGTTATAATCCACTCTCTACCCTATCTGCAGGTTATCGTCCACTCTCTACCCTATTTGCAGGTAATAACCCACTCGCTACCCTCTCTGCAGGTTATAGTCCACTCTCTACCCTATCTGCAGGTTATAACCCACTCTCTACACTATCTGCAGGTTATAACCCACTCTCTACCCTATCTGCAGGTTATGGTCCACTCTCTACCCTATCTGCAGGTTATGGTCCACTCTCTACACTATCTGCAGGTTATAGTCCACTCTCTACACTATCTGCAGGTTATAGTCCACTCTCTACACTATCTGCAGGTTATGGTCCACTCTCTACACTATCTGCAGGTTATAGTCCACTCTCTACACTATCTGCAGGTTATAGTCCACTCTACACTATCTGCAGGTTATAGTCCACTCTCTACACTATCTGCAGGTTATAACCCACTCTCTACCCTATCTGCAGGTTATAGTCCACTCTCTACCCTATCTGCAGGTTATAGTCCACTCTCTACACTATCTGCAGGTTATAACCCACTCTCTACCCTATCTGTAGGTCATAGTCCACTCTCTACACTATCTGCAGGTTATGGTCCACTCTCTACACTATCTGCAGGTTATAGTCCACTCTCTACACTATCTGCAGGTTATAGTCCACTCTACACTATCTGCAGGTTATAGTCCACTCTCTACCCTATCTGCAGGTTATAGTCCACTCTCTACACTATCTGCAGGTTATAACCCACTCTCTACCCTATCTGCAGGTTATAGTCCACTCTCTACCCTATCTGCAGGTTATAGTCCACTCTCTACACTATCTGCAGGTTATAGTCCACTCTCTACACTATCTGCAGGTTATGGTCCACTCTCTACACTATCTGCAGGTTATAGTCCACTCTCTACACTATCTGCAGGTTATAGTCCACTCTACACTATCTGCAGGTTATAGTCCACTCTCTACCCTATCTGCAGGTTATAGTCCACTCTCTACACTATCTGCAGGTTATAACCCACTCTCTACCCTATCTGCAGGTTATAGTCCACTCTCTACCCTATCTGCAGGTTATAGTCCACTCTCTACACTATCTGCAGGTTATAACCCACTCTCTACCCTATCTGCAGGTTATAGTCCACTCTCTACACTATCTGCAGGTTATAACCCACTCTCTACCCTATCTGTAGGTCATAGTCCACTCTACACTATCTGCAGGTTATAGTCCACTCTCTACCCTATCTGCAGGTTATAGTCCACTCTCTACACTATCTGCAGGTTATAACCCACTCTCTACCCTATCTGCAGGTTATAACCCACTCTCTACCCTATCTGCAGGTTATCGTCCACTCTCTCCACTATCTGCAGGTTATAACCCACTCTCTACACTATCTGCAGGTTATAGTCCACTCTCTACACTATCTGCAGGTTATAGTCCACTCTCTACCCTATCTGCAGGTTATAGTCCACTCTCTACACTATCTGCAGGTTATAACCCACTCTCTACTCTATCTGCAGGTTATAGTCCACTCTCTACACTATCTGCAGGTTATAGTCCACTCTCTACACTATCTGCAGGTTATAGTCCACTCTCTACACTATCTGCAGGTTATAGTCCACTCTCTACACTATCTGCAGGTTATAGTCCACTCTCTACCCTATCTGCAGGTTATAACCCACTCTCTACACTATCTGCAGGTTATAACCCACTCTCTACCCTATCTGCAGGTTATAGTCCACTCTCTACACTATCTGCAGGTTATAGTCCACTCTCTACCCTATCTGCAGGTTATAGTCCACTCTCTACACTATCTGCAGGTTATGGTCCACTCTCTACCCTATCTGCAGGTTCCCGTCCACTCTCTACACTATCTGCAGGTTATAGTCCACTCTCTACACTATCTGCAGGTTATGGTCCACTCTCTACACTATCTGCAGGTTATAGTCCACTCTCTACACTATCTGCAGGTTATAGTCCACTCTCTACACTATCTGCAGGTTATAGTCCACTCTCTACACTATCTGCAGGTTATGGTCCACTCTCTACCCTATCTGCAGGTTATAGTCCACTCTCTACACTATCTGCAGGTTATAGTCCACTCTCTACACTATCTGCAGGTTATAGTCCACTCTCTACACTATCTGCAGGTTATGGTCCACTCTCTACCCTATCTGCAGGTTATAACCCACTCTCTACCCTATCTGCAGGTTATAGTCCACTCTCTACACTATCTGCAGGTTATAGTCCACTCTCTACACTATCTGCAGGTTATAACCCACTCTCTACCCTATCTGTAGGTCATAGTCCACTCTCTACACTATCTGCAGGTTATGGTCCACTCTCTACACTATCTGCAGGTTATAGTCCACTCTCTACACTATCTGCAGGTTATAGTCCACTCTACACTATCTGCAGGTTATAGTCCACTCTCTACCCTATCTGCAGGTTATAGTCCACTCTCTACACTATCTGCAGGTTATAACCCACTCTCTACCCTATCTGCAGGTTATAGTCCACTCTCTACCCTATCTGCAGGTTATAGTCCACTCTCTACACTATCTGCAGGTTATAGTCCACTCTCTACACTATCTGCAGGTTATGGTCCACTCTCTACACTATCTGCAGGTTATAGTCCACTCTCTACACTATCTGCAGGTTATAGTCCACTCTACACTATCTGCAGGTTATAGTCCACTCTCTACCCTATCTGCAGGTTATAGTCCACTCTCTACACTATCTGCAGGTTATAACCCACTCTCTACCCTATCTGCAGGTTATAGTCCACTCTCTACCCTATCTGCAGGTTATAGTCCACTCTCTACACTATCTGCAGGTTATAACCCACTCTCTACCCTATCTGCAGGTTATAGTCCACTCTCTACACTATCTGCAGGTTATAACCCACTCTCTACCCTATCTGTAGGTCATAGTCCACTCTACACTATCTGCAGGTTATAGTCCACTCTCTACCCTATCTGCAGGTTATAGTCCACTCTCTACACTATCTGCAGGTTATAACCCACTCTCTACCCTATCTGCAGGTTATAACCCACTCTCTACCCTATCTGCAGGTTATCGTCCACTCTCTCCACTATCTGCAGGTTATAACCCACTCTCTACACTATCTGCAGGTTATAGTCCACTCTCTACACTATCTGCAGGTTATAGTCCACTCTCTACCCTATCTGCAGGTTATAGTCCACTCTCTACACTATCTGCAGGTTATAACCCACTCTCTACACTATCTGCAGGTTATAGTCCACTCTCTACACTATCTGCAGGTTATAGTCCACTCTCTACACTATCTGCAGGTTATAGTCCACTCTCTACACTATCTGCAGGTTATAGTCCACTCTCTACACTATCTGCAGGTTATAGTCCACTCTCTACCCTATCTGCAGGTTATAACCCACTCTCTACACTATCTGCAGGTTATAACCCACTCTCTACCCTATCTGCAGGTTATAGTCCACTCTCTACACTATCTGCAGGTTATAGTCCACTCTCTACCCTATCTGCAGGTTATAGTCCACTCTCTACACTATCTGCAGGTTATGGTCCACTCTCTACCCTATCTGCAGGTTCCCGTCCACTCTCTACACTATCTGCAGGTTATAGTCCACTCTCTACACTATCTGCAGGTTATGGTCCACTCTCTACACTATCTGCAGGTTATAGTCCACTCTCTACACTATCTGCAGGTTATAGTCCACTCTCTACACTATCTGCAGGTTATAGTCCACTCTCTACACTATCTGCAGGTTATGGTCCACTCTCTACCCTATCTGCAGGTTATAGTCCACTCTCTACACTATCTGCAGGTTATAGTCCACTCTCTACACTATCTGCAGGTTATAGTCCACTCTCTACACTATCTGCAGGTTATGGTCCACTCTCTACCCTATCTGCAGGTTATAGTCCACTCTCTACCCTATCTGCAGGTTATAGTCCACTCTCTACACTATCTGCAGGTTATAGTCCACTCTCTACACTATCTGCAGGTTATAACCCACTCTCTACCCTATCTGTAGGTCATAGTCCACTCTACACTATCTGCAGGTTATAGTCCACTCTCTACCCTATCTGCAGGTTATAGTCCACTCTCTACACTATCTGCAGGTTATAACCCACTCTCTACCCTATCTGCAGGTTATAACCCACTCTCTACCCTATCTGCAGGTTATCGTCCACTCTCTCCACTATCTGCAGGTTATAACCCACTCTCTACACTATCTGCAGGTTATAGTCCACTCTCTACACTATCTGCAGGTTATAGTCCACTCTCTACCCTATCTGCAGGTTATAGTCCACTCTCTACACTATCTGCAGGTTATAACCCACTCTCTACACTATCTGCAGGTTATAGTCCACTCTCTACACTATCTGCAGGTTATAGTCCACTCTCTACACTATCTGCAGGTTATAGTCCACTCTCTACCCTATCTGCAGGTTATGGTCCACTCTCTACCCTATCTGCAGGTTATGGTCCACTCTCTACCCTATCTGCAGGTTATAGTCCACTCTCTACACTATCTGCAGGTTATAGTCCACTCTCTACACTCTCTGCAGGTTATAGTCCACTCTCTACACTATCTGCAGGTTATAGTCCACTCTCTACCCTATCTGCAGGTTATAGTCCACTCTCTACACTATCTGCAGGTTATAGTCCACTCTCTACCCTATCTGCAGGTTATAGTCCACTCTCTACACTATCTGCAGGTTATAGTCCACTCTCTACCCTATCTGCAGGTTATAGTCCACTCTCTACACTATCTGCAGGTTATAGTCCACTCTCTACCCTATCTGCAGGTTATAGTCCACTCTCTACACTATCTGCAGGTTATAGTCCACTCTCTACCCTATCTGCAGGTTATAGTCCACTCTCTACACTATCTGCAGGTTATAGTCCACTCTCTACACTATCTGCAGGTTATAGTCCACTCTCTACCCTATCTGCAGGTTATAGTCCACTCTCTACCCTATCTGCAGGTTATAGTCCACTCTCTACCCTATCTGCAGGTTATAGTCCACTCTCTACACTATCTGCAGGTTATAGTCCACTCTCTACCCTATCTGCAGGTTATAGTCCACTCTCTACACTATCTGCAGGTTATAGTCCACTCTCTACACTATCTGCAGGTTATAGTCCACTCTCTACACTATCTGCAGGTTATAGTCCACTCTCTACCCTATCTGCAGGTTATAGTCCACTCTCTACCCTATCTGCAGGTTATAGTCCACTCTCTACACTATCTGCAGGTTATAGTCCACTCTCTACCCTATCTGCAGGTTATAGTCCACTCTCTACACTATCTGCAGGTTATAGTCCACTCTCTACACTATCTGCAGGTTATAGTCCACTCTCTACCCTATCTGCAGGTTATAGTCCACTCTCTACACTATCTGCAGGTTATAGTCCACTCTCTACACTATCTGCAGGTTATAGTCCACTCTCTACCCTATCTGCAGGTTATAGTCCACTCTCTACCCTATCTGCAGGTTATAGTCCACTCTCTACACTATCTGCAGGTTATAGTCCACTCTCTACCCTATCTGCAGGTTATAGTCCACTCTCTACACTATCTGCAGGTTATAACCCACTCTCTACACTATCTGCAGGTTATAGTCCACTCTCTACACTATCTGCAGGTTATAGTCCACTCTCTACACTATCTGCAGGTTATAGTCCACTCTCTACACTATCTGCAGGTTATAGTCCACTCTCTACCCTATCTGCAGGTTATAGTCCACTCTCTGCACTATCTGCAGGTTATAGTCCACTCTCTTCCCTATCTGCAGGTTATAACCCACTCTCTACCCTATCTGCAGGTTATCGTCCACTCTCTACACTATCTGCAGGTTATAACCCACTCTCTACCCTATCTGCAGGTTATAGTCCACTCTCTACACTATCTGCAGGTTATAGTCCACTCTCTACACTATCTGCAGGTTATAGTCCACTCTCTGCACTATCTGCAGGTTATAGTCCACTCTCTCCCTTATCTGCAGGTTATAACCCACTCTCTACCCTTTCTGCAGGTTATAGTCCACTCTCTGCACTATCTGCAGGTTATAACCCACTCTATACCCTTTCTGCAGGTTATAACCCACTCTATTCCCTATCTGCAGGTTTTAGTCCACTCTCTACCTTATCTGCAGGTTTTAGTCCACTCTCTACCTTATCTGCAGGTTATAACCCACTCTATACCCTATCTGCAGGTTATAACCCACTCTCTACCCTATCTGCAGGTTATAGTCCACTCTCTACCCTATCTGCAGGTTATAGTCCACTCTCTACCCTGTCTGCAGGTTATAGTCCACTCTATTCCCTATCTGCAGTTTATTACCCACTCTCTACCCTGTCTGCAGGTTATAGTCCACTCTCTCCCTTATCTGCAGGTTATAACCCACTCTATACCCTATCTGCAGGTTATAACCCACTCTCTACCCTATCTGCAGGTTCTCGTCCACTTTCTACCCTATCTGCAAGTTGTAATCCACTCTCTACCTTATCTGCAGATCATAACCCACTCTCTACCCTGTGTGCAGGATGTCGTCCACTCTCGACCCTATCTGCAGATCATAACCCACTCTCTACCCTGTGTGCAGGTTGTCGTCCACTCTCGACCCTATCTGCAGATTATAACCCACTCTTTACCCTATCTGCAGGTTGGAGTCCACTCTCTACCCTGTCTGCAGATTATAACCCACTCTCTACCCTATCTGCAGGCAGCCTTTGTGCTCTTTGACGTAGAAGTTGATAACAATATGGAGGCAGGAGTCCTATGGAAAATGACCCTTGGATTTGAAAGGAGATAGGGGGAACAGGCAACTAAAGGGGAATTCCCTCTGGAAAAGGGGAAAGTCCACGAGATCAATGGGAAAGTCGGCGTCAAAAGGGAGGCGAGAATCGAGAGCCCCGGACTGCTCCCACTGTGGGGTTAAGGCTCCCTTTAAATGGGAATGTAAGAAACCCCTTCGAACAAGTGAAGAATAAAAGCTGAGCAGGCAGGAGAAGCGCCTGATAAAGTGCCCATAGAAGTGCCATCCTGGGAGGTCTAGCTGCTCTAGAAAGGAGGCAGCAAGAGGGCAACTTGAGGAATGACGCCGGCACCCTTGAGGGGGATCGGAGTTGACAGGACTTTGCCCAGCTTGGGTATCTGTGTCCACTCAGGTACGACGAGTACAGGAGACCCTGTGTGAAGATTTGGTTGGAGGCGCAGGAGGCTAGGTGCCTGGTTGATAAGGGAGCTTCCCACATAGTGTCTACCCTTGTTTCCCCCTCAAATCTCCACGGTCCAGTGGAGATCTCTACACTTTAGAGAGTTTCACAGGTGACTGATCTGTGGGGCTATATCCAAACCCTTAGCCGTCTGGGTCGGATCTCTGACCACTTGATGGACCAATATTCTGGCCAAGTGCTGAGACACAGGAGTAGATATGGGGAATAGTTGCTTGTGGGGTGGGGTAGTCGGAGAAGACGAGGTTATGGTCTTCCCGGGGAGAACCCGGAAAAGGCGGCCCATCACCTCATTGAGATCCCATAACCCTTTCGAATATAAAGATTTAATTGACAAAGGGCCTCGTTCACCACATATAAACATGATTGTGGGAGGGTGACTGCGATGGGGGTACAGGTCGATGGGGAAGCTATGGTGTGACCCCAGAAGCAATACACCTTCCCAAAAAGAGGCAGAGGACAACTTCGAGAAAGCAGTGAAATCCCTAGTGGAACAGGGAGTTCTCTGACCAATAGCTCCCCACGTCAGTTCCCCCATTTGACCTGTGAAGAAACTGAATGTGTCACACACAGAATTGTTAGAGTACAGAAGGCGGCCCATCATATTCGCACCATTCCCCTGCCTTCTCCCCGTAACCCTGCACATTCTTCCTTTTCATAGAACTGTCTAATTGCCTTTTGAATGCTTCAGTCGAACCTGCCTACACCACGTTCTCGGGCAGCGCATTCCAGACCCCAACCACTCGCTGCACGAAACAATTTTTCCTCATGTCACTTTTGCTTCTCTTACCAAATACTTTAAATCTGTGCCCTCTCATTCTTGATCCTTTCATGAATGGGAACAGTTTCTCTCTATCTACTCTGTCCAGACCCCTCATGATTTTCAATACCTCTATCAAATCATCTTTCAGCCTTCTCTTCTCCAAGGAAAACAGTCCTATCTTCATAACTGACATTCTTCATCCCTGGAACCATTCTTTTCTGTACTTTCTCCAATGCCCTCACGTCTTTCCTAAAGTGCGGCACCCAGAACTGGACACAATACTCCAGCTGAGGCCAAACTAGTGTCTTATACAAGTTCAACATAACTTTCCTTGCTCTTGTACTCTATGTCCCTATTAACCGCTCTCTCAACCTGTCCTGCCACCTTCAATGACTCATGCACATATACACCCAGGCCCCTCTGCTCCTGCACCCCCTTTAGAATTGTACCCTTTATTTTATATTGTCTCTCCATGTTCTTCCTACCAAGATGAATCACTTCACATTTCTCTGCATTGAACTTCATCTGCCACCTGTCTGCCCATTCCATCAACTTATCTATGTCCTTTTGAAGTTCTACACTATCCTCCTCACAGTTCACAATGCTTCCATCTGTATCATCTGCAAACTTTGAAAGTGTGCCCTGTACACCAAGGCCTGGGTCATTAATATATATCAGGAAAAGCAAGGGTCCCAACACTGATCCCTGGGGAACTCCACTACAAACCTTCCTCCAGCCCGAAAAAACATTCATTAACCACTACTCTTGTTTCCTGTCACTCAGTCAATCTCGTATCCATGTTGCTACCGTCCCTTTTATTCCATGAGCTACAAGTTTGCTCATCGGTCTGCTGTGTGGCACTGTATCAAATGCCTTTTGAAAGTTCATGTACACCACATCAACTGCATTGCCCTCATCAACCCTTTCTGTTACCTCCTCAAAAAACTCCAGCAAGTTAGTTAAACATTTTGTTTCCTTATGAAATCCATGCTGGCTTTCCTTAATTAACTCGTATTTGTCCATGTGACTATTGATTTTGTCCCGAATTATTTTTTCTACAAGTTTTTCCACCACCGAAGTTAAACTGACTGGCATATAATTGCTGGACTTATCTTTACACCCTTTTTTGAACAAGGGTGTAACGTTTGCAATTCTCCAGTCCTCTCACACCACCCCTGAGTCTAAGGAAAACTGAAAAATTATAGCCAGTGCCTCTGCAATTTCCACCCACACTTCCCTTAGTATACTTGGGTGCATCTCATCTGGTCCTGGTGCTTTATCCACTTTAAGTACAGACAACTTATCTAATACTTCCTCTTTATCAATTTTAAACCCCTCTAGGGTCTGACTTACCTCCTCTTTCAACATTGCCTGGTTTGCATCTTCTTCCTTGGTAAAGACAGATGCAAAGTATTCATTTAATACCTCAGCTGTGCCCTCTACCTCCATGTGTAAATCCCCTTTCTGGTCCCTAATTGGCCCCACTCCTCCTTTTACCACCCTTTTACTATTTATATGCCTATAGAAAACTTTGGATTTCCTTCAATGTTCGCTGCCAGTCTCTTTTCATGCTCTCTCTTTGCTTCTCTTATTTGCTTTTTCACTTCCCCTCGGGACCGTCTATATTCAGCCTGGTTCTCAACAGTATTTTCTACCTGGCATCTGACATAAGCACACTTTTTCTTGAATAAGAATGTCCCAGCCTTTGCCCCCATGGTTGCTGCTGTGGCAGACTGGATAGCTACTATCCCAGTCGATGCCCCGATTTTTACTGTTTTCCATATATCGAATGGGTTTTGGTCCATTTGTCCATCAGTACAAATTCGCTTCGGATTTAATGGTCAGCAGTATAACTGGGCATGTTTGCCCCAGGGTTTCCATTACTGACCCTCCATCTACCACCAGCGTATCGCTGATGTCCTGAAAGGATTTAGTTGTCCGGGCCACCTCGTCCAATATGTGGACAACTTGCTCCTCTTCTCTAAGACTAAAGGGGGACCATAAGGAGCTCCTGGCAGAATTGCTGGTTTTGTTCAGAAAGGCAGGTTTTAAAGTAAACCCCAAGAAGCTGCAGATAGGACAGAAGGAAGTCCAGTTACTAGGCTTGATGATCAGACCAGGGGGACGGGTCAGTGCCACTGTTAACCTTGCTTAAGAAGGGAGTAGACTGGGAGTGGACACCGCAATGTGAGGAGGCTTTTGTCCAATTGAAGGGAGATTTACAGTCAGCCCCTGCACTGGGTATGGTGGACCCAAGCAAGGAATTCACTTTGGAAGTTGCTGCAAGTTACACCAGCCTACGCGCAGTCCTAACACAGGAGGTACACAGGCTCCAGCGGCCAGTAGCGTACGCGTCGAGGATCCTCACTGAGGTAGAGGAGGGATATTCAGTGTGTGAGGGCCATTTGGGGAAGAAATGTTGTTTCAAGATGATAGGTGGGTTGTCCCCAAGAGATATCATCAAGAGCTTATTAATCTCGTACATGGTGTCCGGGACCAGTCACCCCGGCCCCGAGACTACCTGGGAATGGATCAGGCCTGTGGCTAGATGGCCCAATGTCTGCCAGGACGTTGTCAACCACTGTAAAGCCTGTTTGGTCTATGCAGCGAAGAATCCTGATCCTCACCATTGCAAGGTTTCCATGAGTCATACCAGGCACATAGAGGGACCCTGATAGGGTGTTCAGATTGATTTTATTGGTCCCGACCTACCACGCAGAAAGGTAACAAGTTGTGTCTTGTTTTAGTCGACAATTTCACCAAGTGGGTGGAAGCCACTGCATTGTGGACTGCCAAGACCCCTGTGATGGAAACCACACCTGCCAAATGAAACATATAAATTTCATCATACGGAACACTATTTGAACTTTTACTGGACATTGAACATAACTTGTTTAAAAAGACCACAGAGCTGAACGGCTGAAAACATGGCTGCACATTTGTATTCTGAGAGACAGTTGCATAGAGACAGTGATTCAATTAGCGGGATGGGTTTTGTCAATAGTGATGATCAAAAGACATTGAGAGCCATTGTCTGTGTAATAGCTAGCACTCTGCCCCGCCGCCTTCCCATCCTGCTCCATCCCCCACACCCACCAAGTGTGTCCAGTAAGCTTTGAAGAATCAACAACCCTCTCAGGCAATGCTGTTTCAAACAAAGAGCTGGTCACATGACTAACCTGCTGGCCAACCTGGGAATTGATTGAATTGTGCCTCACAGAAAGGCAGACTTCAACTGAACTTTAAAGAAGAAAGCGCCGCTCTCTCCCCGCCTCTCTCTCAAGTAAAGTCCCAGGGACCCATGGAAGCAGCTTAAGCCGCAAGACAGAGGACCTCTTCAGCCTTCTGGTACCAGTGAAACAAGTTTGAAAGTGTACACTGGGCCCCAACGTGAACTGCAAGACGTAACTCCAATCAAGGACTTTACATCCAAACTAAAGACGGTAACTGAATTCCATTTACTACTCCAACACCCCCCCTTTTTTATTCTTTCTCCCCCTCTGTATCCATTTGTGTGTATGTTTATCTCGTATGCATGCTAGCATGGTTGCATCATGTATTTTGAATAATTTTAACTGAGTTAGAGTGTTAAGGCTAATAAACACACACCTTTTTTGTTTAAACATAAGAAAACCTGTCTGATTGGTTTATTTTGCGTTAGCAATTAGAGGGCAGTGAGTGAGGACTGGCCAAGGTGAAGCTAAAAAAATAGAGTTTTAAAAGTTAAACCCTGGCCAACCAGGAAAGAGGCGAATGGGGGAGCCTGAGACCCCTTCCTCACCCGGTCGTAACACCCTAGTTAGGGAAGTGTTTTCTCGATGGGGGCTACTGTAGATGGTGGAGTCAGATCACTTCGCAGGGCAGGTAATGCAGGTTACCTTAAAGCTATTAGGGATTTGTTGCGTACAACCCCCAGTCTTCAGGTATTGTGGAATGCATGAACCGTACCCTCAAAAATCCTATCCATAAAAATCTCCTTGCTCAGGACCATAAGTGGAATGAAGTCCTCCCACTGATACTCATGGGTATACAAGGTACAAGATGCAAAGTGACGGGGTATCCCCTCATGAACTAGTCACTGGACGTCAGATGAGAACGCCAGTGCATCTACTGGTGCCTACCCCTTAACCGAGACACAGGTCAGGGAAGTGGCCAAGGACAAATTTACAGCTGAGTTGTGGCAGACATTGCGTTCCCTGTATCTCAACGCCGCAACAACTATAGGTCACAGTCACCAGCGGAACCGTCTGAACTTGGAACCACTGAAACCTCAGCAGCGGGGTGTGGGAGATCTAGTTTCGAAATTATGCTAGAATGGGAGTGTTTGAACCAATGTAGGGTGTATGCAGTCGAGCTGCTCAAGTGGTTTCACATTGATCAGATTTGCATAAGTCGTTGAAGGTGGCAGGACAGGCTGAGAGCGTGGTTAATACAAGATCCTGGGCTTTATAAATAGAGGCATGGAGTACAAAAGCAAGGAAGTTCTGGTGAGCTTTCAAAGAGCATGTTTCGGCCTCAGCTGGAGTATTGCGTCAAATTCTGGGCTCCGCGCTTTAGGAAAGATGTGACGGCATTAGATAAGGCGCAGAAAAGATTCACAAGACTGTTTCCAGGGACGAAGGACTTCAGTTACATCTTTAGATCAGAGAAGCTGGGGCTGCTCTCCTTTACAAGAGAAGATTGAGAGGAGATTTGATAGAGGTCTTCAAAAATGCCCTACCTGAAAATGTGGTGGAGGCGGATCTAACCATGGCTTTTAAGAGGTAATTGGATAAGAAGAGAACAAATCTGAAAGCCTAAGGGGAAAAGGCGGGGGAGCGGGACTAGGTGAGTTGCTCTTGCAGAGAGCTGGCATGGACGCAATGGGCCGAATGGCCTCTTTCCGTGCTGATTCTATCAGCGCCAGGGCCTCAGCTATTTATAATCTATATCAGCAACTTAGATGAAGGGACTGAGTGTAATGTATCCAAGTTTACTGATGGTACAAAGTTAGGAGGGAAAGTAAACTGTCAGGAGGACACAATGAGACTGCAAAGGGATATAGACAGGTTAAGTGAATGGGCGAGAACGTGGTAAACAGAGTATAATGTGGGGAAGTGTGAAGTTGTTCACTTTGGTGGGAAATATAGAAAAGCAGAATATTTTTTTCAATGGTGAATGATTGGGAAATGTTGGTATTTAGGGGGACCTGGGTTTCCTTGTACACGAATCGCAGAAAATTAACATGCAGGTACAGCAAGCAATTAGGAAAGCAAATGGTGTGTTAACCTTTATTACAAAGGGATTGGAATACAGGAGTAAAGAGGTCTTTCTGCAATTATATAGGGCCTCGGTGTGATCCCCATATCTGGAGTATTGTGTACAGTTTTGATCTCTCCTCAAAAGGAAGGAAATACTTATCTTAGAGGGAGTGCAATGAAGGTTCACTAGACAGATTCATGGGATGAGGGGCTCGCCCTGTGAGGAGACATTGAGTAGACTACGCCTATATTCTCTGGAGTTTAGAAGAATGGGAGGTGATCTCATTGAAACATATAAATTTCTTAAGGGTCTTGACCTGGTAGGTGTTGGGAGGATGTTTCCCTGCCTGAGGAATCTAGAAATAGGGGTCACAGTCTCAGAATAAGGGGTTGGCCCTTTCGGACTGAGAGGGGTGTGAAAGGGAGATGCACCACATGAAGTCTGGCCTAGATCCTGGATGGAAAGACAATATGGAGCTGTCATAGGGGGCCAGATGTTCCACATTATTAACTTTATCCTGTGCTTACATTTTACGTCTGTCTCTTTAACCTTATCCTGGGTCACTACAATAGTAATGACAAGATTAACAATAAGGAGGGACTGTAGGAGGGGGATGAAGACACAAGGCAGCGAATTCTGAGATCAGAGGGAACTGGAAACCAGCGGGGGCTTTTAGAAACTTGAAGTTCAACTTTCAACGGCGGGTTCCCCCTCTTTGGCGCAGCTGCTGCCTTTAATGGCTTCCCTCACTTTGACCCAAAAGAGTTTCTGAGCTTCCATGTCTGATGGCCACTGGATGTAGGTCTTCTTTTTCATGACCTTCCTCATCTTGTGGTAGGCTGAGAGCTCGGCGTCCGGAACCTTCTCCAAGAAGATGAGTATGACGATGTCTTTCAACTCATGAAAGAGCCTGTAACTCGCCAGCTGCAGTTCCATCGAGCACCACTCGCTGTCCAGGTAGTTGCGACTCATCACGCAGATGGTCTTCCTGCTCTGGTAGATGCTGTCCACGATGTTGTCAACAATGTATTTGCCCAGCTCAAAATCCCGGTGGTGGAGGCAGAGCTTGAAGCCCTGCGGTCCTTTCGTCTCCAGGTTGGGCACCAACTCTTGCAGAACCCAGTCTTCGTCGTTGGAGTTATAGGAGATGAATGCATCGTACATGTAGTTCTGCTGACTCTCTTCTCGCCACCTGTAGTCATTCAACCAGGAGCGAAAAATATAAAACCCATACTTGATGTGCCAGTATCCTTTGTCGTAGAATATGGGGATGAACATGAATATGATCAAGACTGGCATGGTTATTTGGAACATGAGATGCCCAATGTCCAAGTAGCAAACCTGATTGTTGAATTTGTACAAGTATTCGGTCGGCCGGTCTGCACAGGTCTGGTTGTAAAAATAGACAACTTGGACCCTGGGGTTGGTCAGGGACCAGTTCTGGAACCAGCTGTTGGCACAGGTACAGGGGAAGGGATTCTTCCGTAAATCCAGGTATGTGAGGGAGGGTAGGTGTTCCACCACTGTGCTGTTGACGGTCTGAATGGCGTTTTTCCCCAAGACCAATGTCCTGAGGTTAGAAAGGTTTCCAAGAATGTCAAGAGACATGGATCGGAGGCCGACATTTTCCAGGTCGAGTCTCTCTAGATTCTGGAGATTCTTGAAGATTCCCGGACTCAAACTATGGATCCCATTGCAAGTATCAGGCATAGAGAGGAATCGCAATTTGTTCAGGTCTTCGAATACATCTTTGGACAGCGACAGTTTATTCCCGCCTATATACAGATCACTTAAAGAGACGAGGCCTTTGAAAAACTCTGGAGGAATAATGTTAATGCCATGGGGTTGCTGGGCTTGTAGTTTGAGGCTGTGGAGATGTGTCAGGTTAACAAATGGAGATGTTGTGATCAAGCCAGTATTGTACCTGATCTGATTACTGGTCAAGTCCAACACTTTTAATAACAGAAGATTGCTGAAAATATCCCTGCTGATATGGATTATGTAGTTCCTATCAAGATAAAGCTTTGTCAGGTTGTATAATCCACTGAAAGACAGATTGGTGAGGCTTCGGATTTTGTTGCCTCCCAAGTCCAAAATTTCCAGGTTGTTGAGGTTTGCAAAGACTTTGCTGAAGACAATTGAGATCCTGTTGTTTCTGAGGTTGAGGATCCGGAGACTTCTGAGGTCGCTGAAGGTGTCTTCGTAGATGTCCGTGATGAGGTTGTTGTCGAGTCGGAGTAGCTGTAGGCTGGTGAGGTTGGAAAAGGCGGTCTTTTTGATGACAGCGATGTTGTTAATGTTCAACATCAGGGTCTGGAGATGGAGGGCGTAGGCGAAGGCGTGACTGGAAATGGTGAAAATCCTGTTGTAGCGAAAGGATAGGTACAACAGCTTTGGAAAAACAGGCTCCGCCTTCCCATCTTTGTAGCAGGAAGGTAATGTCTGGATTCTATTGTGTTCCAGAATGAACGAAACGACTTGCTTCCTTTTGGATGCAAACTCAAGGCAGCCGACGGAAGTGAGGAGATTGTGGGACAAATCCCAGCTGGTGATCGGCGGACACTGGGATAGGGAATGGGCAGTGAGGGATGAGATTTTATTGCTCTGAAGAACCAGGCGTTTCATGGTCTTGTTACCCAGGTGATGGCACAGGTTGGACAGCTGCCTCTGGCTGTGCAACCCTAAGCCCGAGTATTGTACCTTCTGCAAGTCCACCTCTCCATATTTGAGAAACTCAGTGATGTTTAAGGGGTTGTTCTTGAGGATCAAATTGGAAATGTTTCTCAGGTCAACTTTGGAAAATTCCAACGCATTGGAGAGTTTGTTATTGGACAGATTCAAGGTGGAGACATTGTGGAGGAAATTTCTTTTGCAGTGAAAGATTGTGAGCAAGTTGTTACAGAGGTAGAGGGACTGGAGAGAGGGTGGGAGGGTGGTGGAATGTTGTAGGGAGTCCAGGTGGTTATTGCTCAGATCTAGGAGTGTCAGGTTACTGAGGGCAGTGACGGCACTCACCAGATGGGAGAAGTTGTGGAGATGGTTGGAACGCAAGACGAGTGTTTGTAGGTTTGCCAGTGGGGCAAAGGCAAGGGGTACAATGGTGGTCAAGCGGTTGTGGTGCAGCAGGAGGTGAGCTAACCCTCCGAGTCCGGAGAAGCCCAGAGGTGTCAGATGACTGATGCAGTTGCAGGACAGGTTGAGGACCAGCAGGTTGGTGAGGTTGCTGAATGCCCCTTGACGAACTCTCTCAATCCGATTGTAATCCAGTCGCAGGGTGTTGAGCTTGGGCAGGCTGCGGAAGCTGCCCGCTCCCAGTTGGCTAAACAGGTTGTGGGAGATGTTCAAGTGCATGGTGCTGGCCGGGAGGTCCGACACGGCGGCGGAGACCTGCGTCAGGAAGCGGTGGATGCACTGGAAGGTACCCTGGTGATTGGCATCCTGAATGCAGTTATTGAAACTGTAGCCGGGCACGGTGGGCACATTGCAGGAGAGGGCACAGAGAAGCAGTGGCCAGCCAATGGCTATTCTCAACATCTCAGGCTCAGCCTTCTATCCGAAGCTCCAGATGTTTGGCGGGAGGTTGCTTGAGAAAAGTGCCGTCGGCTTGAGGTGTATTTTCTCCGCCCCTGTCACAATGCAACAAGCGAGAGACGGTTCACATTGTCATTTCAATAGAAATTAAACAAATCATTTCACCACAGCTACTGCTCTTCACCACTGTTCTGAAACAACATCCCCATATTTAATACCTCTGATACTCGGCCACAGCTACTTTCTCATTAAAGTCGCCATTCTCTTTGTATTGAAGTTAAAAAGCCCCAAGGCCACTGATGATGCATCTTGTGCATGGTGCTGGTGTCCACATTACAAAATAGAAAATTGAGGCACTGCAGAAGGTGGAAAAAAGATTTGGAAGCATGACACCAGCACTTGAGCAGTTAGAAATATCAGGAAAGGTTGAACAGACTGGGGCTCTTTTCTCGGGGCAACCTGATCGAGGTCTTTAAAATGATGAAAGGGGTTCGGTAGGGTCGACGTAGAGAAGCTTTTTCCACTTGGTGGAGAGACCAGGACTAGGGGGCCATCAATATAAGAGAGTCACTAATAAATCCAATGGGGAAGTCAGGAGAAACTTCTTCACCCAGAGAGTGGTGGGAATGTGGAACTCGCTACCACAGGGAGTGGTTGAGGTGACTGGCAGAGATACATTTAAGGGGAAGCTGTGTTTGACAGATTTGTTTGAGGGTTTAACGAGCAGGGTTGATAAAGAGGAACCAGTAGATGTTGTGCATTTGTATTTCCAAAAGGCATTCGATAAGGTGCCACATAAATGGTTACTACACAATATAAATCTCATGGTGTTGGGGGTAATATATTAGCATGGATAGAGGATTGGCTAGCTAACAGGAAGCAGAGAGTCGGGATGAATGGGTCATTTACCGGGTGGAAAATTGTAACTAGTGGACTTATATTAATGATAATCTATATTACGATCAATATTAATGACTTGGATGAAGGGACCGAGTGTATTGTAGATAAATCTGCTCGTGATACAAAGATAGGTAGGAAAGGCTTACCTTCCGGGAGAGGAGCGGACCTGCGGGAAGAACACGGAGCGAGGAGCGGATAAATAGTGCCAGGCAATGACCATCTCCAACAAGAGAGAATCTAACCATCTCCCCTTGACATTCAACGGCGTTACCATCGCTGAATCCCCCACTATCAACATCCTAGGGGCTACCATTGACCAGAAACTGAACTGGACCAGCCATGTAAATGCTGTGGCTACAAGAGCAGGTCAGAGGCTAGGAATCCTGAGGCGAGTAACTCACCTCCTGACTCCCCAAAGCCTGTCCACCATCTACAAGGCACAAGTCAGGAGTGTGATGGAATACTCTCCACTTGCCTGGATGGGTGCATTTCCAACAACACTCAAAAAGCTCAACACCATCCAGGACAAAGCAGTCCGCTTGATTGGCACCCCATCTACAAACATTCACTCCCTCCACCACCGACGCACAGTGACAGCAGTGTGTACCATCTACAAGATGCACTGCAGCAATGCACCAAGGCTCCTTAGACAGCACCTTCCAAACCCGCGACCTCTACCAACCAGAAGGACAAGGGCAGCAAATACATGGGAACACCACCACCTGCAAGTTCCTCTCCAGTTCACACACCATCCTGACTTGGAACTATGTGAACGTTGATTTTTAGTTTTAGAGATACAGCACTGAAACAGGCCCTTCGGCTCACCGAGTCTGTGCCGACCATCAACCACCCATATATACTAGTCCTACACTAATCCCATATTCCTACCACATCCCCACCTGTCCCTATATTTCCCGACCACCTACCTATACTAGGGGCAATTTATAATGGCCAACTTACCTACCAACCTGCAAGTCTTTTGGCTTGTGGGAGGAAACCGGAGCACCCGGAGAAAACCCACGCAGACACAGGGAGAACTTGCAAACTCCACACAGGCAGTACCCAGAATTGAACCCGGGTCGCTGGAGCTGTTCCTTCACTGACGCTGGGTCAAAATCCTGGAACTCCCTTCCTAACAGCACTGTGGGTATACCTACCCCACATGGACTGCAGCGGTTCAAGAAGGCAGCTCACCACCACCTTCTCAAGGGCAATTAGGGATGGGCAATAAATGCTGGCCTGGCCAGCGACGCCCACATCCCGTGAATGAATTAAAAAAAATAGAGCCCGAGGATCACGGCCTGGATCACTTACCTTTTGGGAGAGCAGCGGAGAGGAGTCCGGGCGCGCCGGAGTTCGGAAACAAAGTGAGCAGTGACGTCACAGGAAAGCTGCAAGGTGATTGGTTGGTGAGTAACCCCTGTTAGGGAATGACTCTAAATAGCTGAGTTAGTACACCAGTGTTAGGGTGCGTGTGTAAATAGCTTAATAATAAGGAATGAGTGAGTAGCTTTTTTTTTGAGTAAGGTTTATTTTAACTAGTCAACTGTATTGATTTTTAGTAGGATTTTATCAGTAGCTTCAAAAATTAAGGTAAGGACTTTAGATTGTAGTGGGTAGTGTTTGGAGTAGAACAAGGCCCCTAGCGTAATTAGTATTTTTTAATTAAAGGGAGTGACTAAGTAATCTAAAGGTAAGTCATGGCAGGAGGACTTGCAACCGTGATATGCTCCTCTTGCGCTATGTGGGAAATCAGGGACGCTTCCAGTGTCCATGACGACTATGTGTGCAGGAAGTGTATCCATCCGCAGCTACTGGCTACCCACATTACGGAGCTGGAGCTGTGGGAGGATTCACTGTAGAGCATCCGTGATGCTGAGGCCATCATGGATAGCACGTTTAGTGAGGTGGTCACACCGCAGGCAAATGCTGCAAAGGCAGAAAGGGAATGGGTGACCACCAGGCAGTGTAGAGGAAGGCAGGTAGTGCAGGAGTCCCCTGTGACTGTCCCCCTCTCTAACAGATATACCATCTTGGATACTGTTGGGGGAGATGGCGCAGGGGAAAGCAGCAACAGCCAAGTTCATGGCACCATGGGTGGCTCTGCTGTACAGGAGGAGAGGAAGAAGAGTGGCAGGGCTATAGTGATAGGGGATTCAATCATAAGGGGAACAGACAGGCTTTTCTGCGGCCGCAAAAGAGACTCCAGGATGGTATGTTGCATCCCTGGTGCTAGGGTGTCTCTGAGTGGCTGCAGGGCATTCTGAGGGGGGAGGGTGAGCAGCCAGTTGTCGTGGTACATATCGGTACCAACGACATAGGTAGAAAAAGGGATGAGGCCCTACAGCTGAATATAGGAAGATAGAACGTAAATTAAAAAGTAGGACCTCAAAGGTAGTAATCTCAGGATTACTACCAGCGCAACATGCTAGCGAGAGCAGAAATAGCAGGAGATATCAGATGAATACGTGGCTGGAGAAATGGTGTTGTTGGGGGGGTGGGGCGGGGGGGCGGGGGGTGAAATTCAGATTCCTGGGACATTGGGACCAGTTCTGGGGAAGGTGGGACCAGTACAAGCTGGACGGGTTGCATCTGGGCAGGACCGGAACCAATTTCCTTGAGGGGTCGGGGTGCTGTTTGCTAGAGCTGTCGGGGAGGGTTTAAACTAGAATGGCAGGGGGATGGGAATCTGAGCAGGGAAACAGAGGAGAGGGAAACAAGGATAGGAATGAAAGACAGAACGGTAAGAAGCAAAAGTGGAAGATAGAGAAAACAAGGATGAGAAACAAATGGGGCCATAGCGCAAAATAAAGCTAAGATGACTAACAATGTTAAAAAGACAAGTCTAAAGGCATTGTGTCTTAATGCACGGAGTATTCGCAATAAGGTAGATGAATTAACAGTGCAAATAGATATAAAAGGTTATGATATAGTAGCGATTACGGAGACATGGCTGCAAGGTGACCAAGGATGGGAACTGAACATCCAGGGGTATTCAATACTTAGAAAGGACAGGCAAAAAGGGAAAAGAGGAGGGGTAACATTGTTAGTAAAGGAGGAAATCAATGCAATAGTCAGGAAGGATATTGGCTCAGAAAATCATGATGTGGAACCTGTATGGGTGGAGTTAAAAAACACCAAGGGGCAGAAAACATTGGTGGGTGTTGTCTATAGGCCCCCAAACAGTAGTGCAGATGTAAGGGATGGCATTAAACAGGAAATTAGAGATGCATGCAATAAGGGTACAAATGTAATCATGGGTGACGTTAATCTACATATAGATTGGTCAAACCAAATTAGCAATAATACTGTGGAGGAGAATTTCCTGGAGTGTGTATGTGATGGTTTTTAGACCAATACGTTGAAGAACCAACTAAAGAACAGGCTAAAATAAAAGCAAAATACTGCGGATGCTGGAAATCTGAAA
This sequence comes from Heterodontus francisci, assembly GCF_036365525.1. Taxonomy (NCBI): domain Eukaryota; kingdom Metazoa; phylum Chordata; class Chondrichthyes; order Heterodontiformes; family Heterodontidae; genus Heterodontus; species Heterodontus francisci. Next base: position 9,072,757 of record NC_090416.1, on the reverse strand, counting down.
CAAAAACAAGAAATGCTGGATTCACTCAGCAGGTCTGGCAGCATCTGTGGAAAGAGAAGCAGAGTTAACGTTTCGGGTCAGTGACCCTTCTTCGGAAGAAGGGTCACTGACCCGAAACGTTAACTCTGCTTCTCTTTCCACAGATGCTGCCAGACCTGCTGAGTGAATCCAGCATTTCTTGTTTTTGTTAAAGAACAGGCTATCCTAGACTGGGTATTGTGCCATGCGAAAGGACTAATTAACAATCTTGTTGTGCGGGGTCCCTTGGGGAGGAGTGACCATAACATGATAGAATTCTTCATTCAGATGGAGAGTGCAGTAGTTGAATCTGGAACTAGGCTCCTGAATCTAAATAAAGGAAACTATGAAGGTATGAGGCACGAGTTGGCTATGGTAGATTGAGGAACTTTACGAAAAGGGTTGATGGTGGATAGGCAATGGATAATATTTAAAGAACATATGCATGAATTACAACAATTATTCATTCCTGTCTGGCGCAAAAATAAAACCGGAAAGGTGGCTTACAAAAGAAATTAGGGATAGTATTAGATCCAAAGAGGAGGCATATAAAATTGCCAGAAAAAGCAGCAAGTCTGATGATTGGGAGCAGTTTAGAATTCAGCAAAGGAGGACAAAGAGGCTGATTAAGCAGAGAAAATTGAGTATGAGAGTAAACTTGCGAGGAACATATGTGAGGAGGCTGTAAAGAGAAGGTTGCAAAGAGGCTCCAAAGTTGGGTGAGTGGGCAAATGAATGGCAGGTGCAGTATAATGTGGATAAATGTGAGGTTATCCACATTGGTTGTAAAAACAGAAAGGCAGATTATTATCTGAATGGTGATAGATTGAGAAAGGGGGAGGTGCAACGAGACCTGGGTGTCCTTGTACACCAGTCGCTGAAAGTAAGCATTCAGGTGCAGCAAGCAGTTAGGAAAGCAAATGGTATGTTGGCCTTCATTGCAAGAGGATTTGAGTACAGGAGCAAGGATGTCTTACGACAGTGATACAGAGCCTTGGTGAAACGTCTGGAGTATTGTGTGCAGTTTTGGTTTCCGTATCTGAGGAAGGATGTTCTTGCCATGGAGGGAGTGCAAAGAAGATTTACTAGGCTGATTCCTGGGATGGCAGGATTAACGTATGAGGAGAGATTGGGCCAACTAGGCCTATATTCACTAGAGTTTAGAAGAATGAGAGGGGATCTCATAGAAACCTATGACATTCTAACAGGACTAGACAGGCTCAATGCAGGGAGGATGTTCCCAATGGCTGGGAGTCCAGAACCAGGGGTCACAGTCTCAGGATACGGGGTAGACCATTTAGAACCAAGATGAGGAGAAATTTCTTCACTCAGAGGGTGGTGAACTTGTGGAATTCTCTACCGCAGAAGGCAGGGGAGGCCAAGTCATTAAATATATTCAAGAAGGAGATAGATATATTTCTTAATGCCAAAGGGATCAAGGGAGATGGGGAGAAAGCGGGAGCAGGGTACTGAATTAGACCATCAGCCATGATCTTTTTTGAATGGTGGAGCAGGCTCGAAGGGCCAGATGGCCTACTCCTGCTCCTACTTTCTATGTTTCGAAAGCAAAGTGTCTGTAAAGGGATATAGATAGGGTTAAGTGAGTGTGGAAAAATTTGGCAGTTGGAGTATAATGTGGGAAAATGTGAGGTTGTCCACTTTGGCAGGAAGAGTAGAAAAGCAGAATATTATTTACAAGGAAAGAGAGTGCAGAATGCTGCGGTCCAGAGGTGTTCTTGTACATGAATCACAAAACATTAGGTAGAGCAAGTAATTGGGAAGGCAAAGGGAATGTCGCCATTTATTGCAAGGGGGATGGAGTACACAAGTAGGGAAGTCTTGCTACAACCATACAGGGCATTGGTGAGACCACACCTAGAGTACTGAGTACAGCTTTGGTTTCCTTACTTAAGGAGGAACATACTTGCATTGGAAGCAGTTCAGAGAAGGTTCACTAGGCTGATTCCTGGGATGAAGGGGGTGTCTTATGAGGAACGGTTGAGCAGGTTGGGCCTATACTCATTGGAGTTTAGAAGAATGAGAGGTGATCTTATTGAAAGTATAAGATTCTGAGGGGGATTGACAGGGTGGATGCTGAGAGGGTGTTGCCCCTCATGGGGGGAATCTAGAACTAGGGGGCACAATTTCAGAATAAGGGGTCTCCCTTTTAAGACAGAGATGAGGAGGAATTTCTTCTCTTAGAGGGTTGTCAATCTTTGGAATTCCCTTCCCCCAGAGAGCAGTGGAGGCTGAGTTAGATAGATTTTTAATTGACAAGGGAGTCAAGGGTCATGGGGGACAAGCAGGAAAGTGGAGTTGAGGCCGCAATCAGATCATCCATAATCTTATTGAATGGTGGAGCAGGCTCGATGGGCCGAATGGCCTTCTCCTGCTCCTATTTCTTATGCTCATGTGTAAGCACATGAAAGAGAAAAGAATGGAAGGATATGTTGATAGGATGTAATGAAGAAGGGTGGGAAGGGGCTCATGTGGAGCATAAACACCAGCACAAACCAGCTGGGCCGAATGGCCTGTTTTTTGTGCTCTAAAATTCCTATGGAGGCCTTGGATATGGAAGAAGTGCCAGATCCCTGCAGTTACCAATATAACCACTTGGTTGAGAAAGAGCTAAAAGGGATGAATAACATAACTGCAGGAGAGTCATCCTAACATCGGCATTGGGTGATTCCCAGTCATCCTAACATCGGTATTGGGGACTGCCTCGAGAGCCAAGAAATGGGATAAAATTAAGGATCATCTAGAAATTCAAATGAAGGGAAATATAATAGACATGTTTGAGAAACTAGCAGTGTATCGATACAGGAAATGAAGGCTGAGTTTATGGAGTTTGAAAAGGCTTCATGATAACCTACCAAAGCAGACTTGTAGATGAAATGAAGGGATGAGAAGCTGGTTACAGGACAAGGATCAGGGTGCAGTGGCAAATGGCCAATGGACGCTTCCTGGACTGAAGGAGGTAAAATAGCAGGACCGCCCTGAGTCACTGCTCAGATCATTTACCTATCTTGATATTTCAGCAATATGGATGTGGGTAGAGGAGGCAGTAGCTTCAGCATTTGTGGTTGAGACAAAAGTAAGGAGTCTGGGTAGCTGCGAAGGAAATTATCAGGAAACATTCAGACAGGAAGAATATGGAGAGGAAGCATACACCAAATGGTGAAATTATAAAATAAGATGTGAGGTCCAGAACAATAGATATTTGCAGAACAGAAGCAGGCCATTTGGCCCATTGTGACAATTCTGGGATGAAGGGTCACTGACCCGAAACATTAACTCTGCTTCTCTTTCCACAGATGCTGTCAGACCTGCTGAGTGATTTCTTGTTTTTATTTCAGATTTCCAGCATCCGCAGTATTTGCTTTTATTTTCGTGACAATTCTGGGTCTTTGTCACAGCAATACTCCCCAATACTCACCACAGCCCTGTATCAATCCCAAACTAATCCCACTGTCACACTCTCAACACAGCCCTGTATCAATCCCAAACTAATCCCACTGTCACACTCTCACCACAGCCCTGTATCAATCCCAAACTAATCCCACTGTCACACTCTCACCACAGCCCTGTATCAATCCCCAAACTAATCCCACTGTCACACTCTCACCACAGCCCTGTATCAATCCCCAAACTAATCCCACTGTCACACTCTCACCACAGCCCTGTATCAATCCCCAAACTAATCCCACTGTCACACTCTCACCACAGCCCTGTATCAATCCCCAAACTAATCCCACTGTCACACTCTCACCACAGCCCTGTATCAATCCCCAAACTAATCCCACTGTCACACTCTCACCACAGCCCTGTATCAATCCCCAAACTAATCCCACTGTCACACTCTCACCACAGCCCTGTATCAATCCCCAAACTAATCCCACTGTCACACTCTCAACACAGCCCTGTATCAATCCCAAACTAACCCCACTGTCACACTCTCACCACAGCCCTGTATCAATCCCCAAACTAATCCCACTGTCACACTCTCACCACAGCCCTGTATCAATCCCAAACTAATCTCACTGCCCCACTCTCACCACAGCCCTGCATCAATCCCCAAACTAATCTAACTGCCCCGCTCTCTTCCCATAGCCCTGCATCAATCCCCAAACTAATCCCACTGCCCTGCTCTCTCCCCATAGCCCTTTATCAATCCCCAAACTAATCTAACTGCCCCGCTCTCTTCCCATAGCCCTGCATCAATCCCCAAACTAATCCCACTGCCCCGCTCTCTCCCCATAGCCCTTTATCAATCCCCAAACTAATCTAACTGCCCCGCTCTCTTCCCATAGCCCTGCATCAATCCCCAAACTAATCTCACTGCCCTGCACTCTCTCCCCATAGCCCTTTATCAATCCCCAAACTAATCTAACTGCCCCGCTCTCTTCCCATAGCCCTGCATCAATCCCCAAACTAATCTCACTGCCCCACTCTCTCCCCATAGCCCTTTATCAATCCCCAAACTAATCTCACTGCCCTGCACTCTCTCCCCATAGCCCTTTATCAATCCCCAAACTAATCTAACTGCCCCGCTCTCTTCCCATAGCCCTGCATCAATCCCCAAACTAATCTCACTGCCCCACTCTCTCCCCATAGCCCTTTATCAATCCCCAAACTAATCTCACTGCCCCGCTCTCTCCCCATAGCCCTGCATCAATCCCCAAACTAATCGAACTGCCCCACTCTCTCCCCATAGCCCTGCATCAATCCCCAAACTAATCTCACTGCCCCACTCTCTCCCCATAGCCCTGCATCAATCCCCAAACTAATCGAACTGCCCCACTCTCTCCCCATAGCCTTGCATCAATCCCCAAACTAATCGAACTGCCCCACTCTCTCCCCATTGCCCTGTATCAATCCCAAACTAATCCCACTGACCCACTCTCTCCCCATAGCCCTGCATCAGTCCCCAAACTAATCTCACTGCCCCGCTCTCTCTCCATAGCCCTGTATCAATCCCCAAACTAATCCCACTGCCCCACTCTGTCCCCATAGCCCTGCATCAGTCCACAAACTAATCTCACTGCCCCACTCTCTCTCCATAGCCCTGTATCAGTCCCCAAACTAATCTCACTGACCCACTCTCTCCCCATAGCCCTGTATCAATCCCAAACTAATCCCACTGACCCACTCTCTCCCCATAACCCTGCATCAGTCCCCAAACTAATCTCACTGCCCTGCTCTCTCTCCATAGGCCTGTATCAGTCCCCAAACTATTGCCACTGCCCCGCTCTCTCTCCATAACCCTGTATCAATCCCCAAACTAATCTCACTGCCCCACTCTCTCTCCATAGCCCTGTATCAGTCCCCAAACTAATCTCACTGACCCACTCTCTCCCCATAGCCCTGCATCAATCCCAAACTAATCTCACTGACCCACTCTCTCCCTATAACCCTGTATCAATCCCCAAATTAATCTCACTGCTCCGCTCTCTCTCCATAGCCCTGTATCAATCCCCAAACTAATCTCACTGCCCCACTCTCTCCCCATAGCCCTGTATCAGTCCCAAACTAATCTCACTGCCCCGCTCTCTCCTCATAGCCCTGTCTCAAGCCCCAAACTAATCCCACTGTCCTGCTCTCTCCCCATAGCCTTGCATCTGTCCCCAAACTAATCTCACTGACCCACTCTCTCCCCATAGCCCTGCATCAGTCCCCAAACTAATCCCACTGCCCTGCTCTCTTTCCATAACCCTGTATCAATCCCCAAACTAATCTCACTGCCCCACTCTCTCCCCATAGCCCTGCATCAATCCCCAAACTAAACACACTGCCCCACTCTCTCTCCCATCGCCCTGAATCAATCCAAAACTAATCTCACTGACCCACTCTCTCCCCATAGCCCTGCATCAGTCCCCAAACTAATCCCACTGCCCTGCTCTCTTTCCATAACCCTGCATCAATCCCCAAACTAATCTCACTGCCACACTCTCTCCCCATAGCTCTGCATCAATCCCCAAACTAATCTCACTGCCCACTCTCTCCCCATAGCCCTGAATCTTTCCCCAAACTAATCCCACTGCCGCACTCTCTCCCCATCGCCCTGTATCAATCCCAAACTAATCCCACTGACCCACTCTCTCCCCATAGCCCTGCATCAGTCCCCAAACTAATCCCACTGCCCCGCTCTCTCCATAGCCCTGTATCAGTCCCCAAACTAATCTCACTGACCCACTCTCTCCCCATAGCCCTGTATCAATCCCAAACTAATCCCACTGACCCACTCTCTCCCCAGAGCCCTGCATCAGTCCCCAAACTAATCCCACTGCCCCGCTCTCTCTCCATAGCCCTGTATCAGTCCCCAAACTAATCTCACTGACCCACTCTCTCCCCATAGCCCTGTATCAATCCCAAACTAATCCCACTGACCCACTCTCTCCCCATAGCCCTGCATCAGTCCCCAAACTAATCTCACTGACCCACTCTCTCTCCATAGCCCTGTATCAATCCCCAAACTAATCCCACTGCCCCAATCTGTCCCCATAGCCCTGTATCAATCCCAAACTAATCTCACTGACCCACTCTGTCCCCATAGCCCTGTATCAAACCCAAACTAATCTCACTGCCCCACTCTGTCCCCATAGCCCTGTATCAATCCCAAACTAATCTCACTGCCCCACTCTGTCCCCATAGACCTGTATCAATCCCAAACTAATCTCACTGACCCACTCTCTCCCCATAACCCTGTATCAATCCCCAAACTAATCTCACTGACCCACTCTCTCCCCATAACCCTGTATCAATCCCCAAACTAATCCCACTGACCCGCTCTCTCCCCATAGCCCTGTATCAATCCCCAAACTAATCTCACTGCCCCACTCTCTCCCCAGACCCCAGTATCAGTCCCAAACTAATCTCACTGCCCCGCTCTCTCCCCATAGCTCTGCATCAATTCCCAAACTAATCTCACTGCCCCACTCTCTCCCCATAGCCCTGCATCAATCCCCAAACTAATCTCACTGACCCACTCTCTCCCCATAGCCCTGCATCAATCCCCAAACTAATCTAACTGCCCCACTCTCTCCCCATAGCCCTTTATCAATCCCCAAACTAATCTCACTGCCCCACTCCCTCCCCATAGCCCTGCATCAATCCCCAAACTAATCTAACTGCCCCACTCTCTCCCCATAGCCCTTTATCAATCCCAAAACTAATCTCACTGCCCCACTCTCTCCCCATGGCCCTGCATCAATCCCCAAACTAATCTCACTGCCCCACTCTCTCCCCATGGCCCTGCATCAATCCCCAAACTAATCGAACTGCCACACTCTCTCCCCATAGCCCTGCATCAATCCCCAAACTAACCTCACTGCCCGCTTTCTCCCCATAGCCCTGCATCAGTCCCCAAACTAACCTCACTGCCCCACTCTCTCTCCATTGCCCTGCATCAATCCCCAAACTAATCTCACTGCCCCGCTCTCTCTCCATAGCCCTGCATCAATCCCAAACTAATCTCACTGACCCACTCTCTCCCCATAGCCCTGCATCAATCCTCAAACTAATCTCACTGCCCCGCTCTCTCTCCATAGCCCTGCATCAATCCCAAACTAATCTCACTGACCCACTCTCTCCCCATAATGCTGTATCAATCCCCAAACTAATCTCACTGCCCCGCTCTCTCTCCATAGCCCTGTATCAATCCCCAAACTAATCTCACTGCCCCACTCTCTCCCCATAGCCCTGTATCAGTCCCAAACTAATCTCACTGCCCCGCTCTCTCCTCATAGCCCTGTATCAAGCCCCAAACTAATCCCACTGTCCTGCTCTCTCCCCATAGCCCTGTATCAATCCCCAAACTAATCCCACTGTTCTGCTCTCTCCCCATAGCCCTGCATCAGTCCCCAAACTAATCTCACTGACCCACTCTCTCCCCATAGCCCTGCATCATTCCCCAAACTAATCTCACTGCCCCGCTCTCTCTCCATCGCCCTGTATCAGTCCCCAAACTAATCCCACTGCCCCACTCTCTCCCCAAAGCCCTGCATCATTCCCCAAACTAATCTCACTGCCCCGCTCTCTCTCCATAGCCCTGTATCAGTCCCCAAACTAATCCCACTGTTCTGCTCTCTCCCCATAGCCCTGCATCAGTCCCCAAACTAATCTCACTGCCCACTCTCTCTCCCATGGTCCTGCATCAGTCCCCAAACTAATCTCACTGCCCCGCTCTCTCTCCATAGCCCTGTATCAGTCCCCAAACTAATCCCACTGCCCCGCTCTCTCTCCATAACCCTGTATCAATCCCCAAACTAATCTCACTGCCCCACTCTCTCCCCATAGCCCTGCATCAATCCCCAAACTAAACACACTGCCCCACTCTCTCTCCCATCGCCCTGAATCAATCCAAACCTAATCTCACTGCCCCACTCTCTCTCCCATAGCCCTGCATCAATCCCCAAACTAATCTCACTGCCCCACTCTCTCCCCATAGCCCTGAATCTTTCCCCAAACTAATCCCACTGCCGCACTCTCTCCCCATAGCCCTGTATCAATCCCAAACTAATCTCACTGCCACACTCTCTCCCCATAGCCCTGCATCAATCCCCAAACTAATCTCACTGCCCACTCTCTCCCCATAGCCCTGAATCTTTCCCCAAACTAATCCCACTGACCCACTCTCTCCCCATAGCCCTGTATCAATCCCAAACTAATCCCACTGCCCCACTCTCTCTCCATCGCCCTGTATCAATCCCCAAACTAATCCCACTGCCCCAATCTGTCCCCATAGCCCTGTATCAATCCCAAACTAATCTCACTGACCCACTCTGTCCCCATAGCCCTGTATCAATCCCAAACTAATCTCACTGCCCCACTCTGTCCCCATAGACCTGTATCAATCCCAAACTAATCTCACTGACCCACTCTCTCCCCATAACGCTGTATCAATCCCCAAACTAATCTCACTGCCCCACTCTCTCCCCAGACCCCAGTATCAGTCCCAAACTAATCTCACTGCCCCGCTCTCTCCTCATAGCCCTGTATCAATCCCAAACTAATCTCACTGCCCCACTCTGTCCCCATAGACCTGTATCAATCCCAAACTAATCTCACTGACCCACTCTCTCCCCATAACCCTGCATCAATTCCCAAACTAATCTCACTGCCCCACTCTCTTCCCATAGCCCTGCATCAATCCCCAAACTAATCTAACTGCCCCGCTCTCTTCCCATAGCCCTGCATCAATCCCCAAACTAATCTCACTGCCCCGCTCTCTTCCCATAGCCCTGCATCAATCCCCAAACTAATCTCACTGCCCCACTCTCTTCCCATAGCCCTGCATCAATCCCCAAACTAATCTAACTGCCCCGCTCTCTTCCCATAGCCCTGCATCAATCCCCAAACTAATCTCACTGCCCCACTCTCTTCCCATAGCCCTGCATCAGTCCCCAAACTAATCTAACTGCCCCGCTCTCTTCCCATAGCCCTGCATCAATCCCCAAACTAATCTCACTGCCCCGCTCTCTTCCCATAGCCCTGCATCAATCCCCAAACTAATCTCACTGCCCCACTCTCTTCCCATAGCCCTGCATCAATCTCCAAACTAATCTCACTGCCCCGCTCGCTCCCCATAGCCCTGTATCAGTCCCCAAACTAATCCCACTGCCCCGCTCTCTCTCCATAACCCTGTATCAATCCCCAAACTAATCTCACTGCCCCACTGTCTCCCCATAGCCCTGCATCAATCCCCAAACTAATCTCACTGTCCCGCTCTCTCCCCATAGCCCTGAATCTTTCCCCAAACTAATCCCACTGCCGCACTCTCTCCCCATAGCCCTGTATCAATCCCAAACTAATCCCACTGCCCCGCTCTCTCTCCATAGCCCAGTATCAGTCCCCAAACTAATCTCACTGACCCACTCTCTCCCCATAGCCCTGTATCAATCCCAAACTAATCCCACTGACCCACTCTCTCCCCATAGCCCTGCAAAGGTCCCCAAACTAATCCCACTGCCCCGCTCTCTCTCCATAGCCCTGTATCAGTCCCCAAACTAATCTCACTGACCCACTCTCTCCCCATAGCCCTGTATCAATCCCAAACTAATCTCACTGACCCACTCTCTCCCCATAACCCTGTATCAATCCCCAAACTAATCTCACTGCCCCGCTCTCTCTCCATAGCCCTGTATCAATCCCCAAACTAATCTCACTGCCCCACTCTCTCCCCAGACCCCAGTATCAGTCCCAAACTAATCTCACTGCCCCGCTCTCTCCTCTTAGCCCTGTATCAATCCCAAACTAATCTCACTGCCCCACTCTGTCCCCATCGACCTGTATCAATCCCAAACTAATCTCACTGACCCACTCTCTCCCCATAGCCCTGGATCAATCCCCAAACTAATCCCACTGCCCCACTCTGTCCCCATAGCCCTGCATCAGTCCCCAAACTAATCTCACTGCCCCGCTCTCTCTCCATAGCCCTGTATCAGTCCCCAAACTAATCTCACTGCCCCGCTCTCTCTCCATAGCCCTGTATCAGTCCCCAAACTATTGCCACTGCCCCGCTCTCTCTCCATAGCCCTGGATCAATCCCCAAACTAATCCCACTGCCCCACTCTGTCCCCATAGCCCTGCATCAGTCCCCAAACTGATCTCACTGCCCCGCTCTCTCTCCATAGCCCTGTATCAATCCCCAAACTAATCTCACTGCCCCACTCTCTCCCCATCGACCTGCATCAATCCCCAAACTAAACACACTGCCCCACTCTCTCTCCCATAGCCCTGAATCAATCCAATCCTAATCTCACTGCCCCACTCTCTCCCCATAGCCCTGTATCAATCCCCAAACTAATCTCACTGCCCCACTCTCTCCCCATTACCCTGGATCAGTCCCAAACTAATCTCACTGCCCCGCTCTCTCCTCATAGCCCTGTATCAAGCCCCAAACTAATCCCACTGTCCTGCTCTCTCCCCATAGCCCTGTATCAATCCCCAAACTAATACCACTGTTCTGCTCTCTCCCCATACCCTGCATCAGTCCCCAAACTAATCTCACTGACCCACTCTCTCCCCATAGCCCTGCATCAGTCCCCAAACTAATCTCACTGCCCCGCTCTCTCTCCATCGCCCTGCATCAGTCCCCAAACTAATCTCACTGACCCACTCTCTCCCCATAGCCCTGTATCAATCCCCAAACTAATCTCACTGCCCCGCTCTCTCTCCATAGCCCTGTATCAGTCCCCAAACTAATCTCACTGACCCACTCTCTCCCCATGGCCCTGCATCAGTCCCCAAACTAATCTCACTGCCCCGCTCTCACTCCATAGCCCTGTATCAGTCCCCAAACTAATCCCACTGCCCTGCTCTCTCTCCATAACCCTGTATCAATCCCCAAACTAATCTCACTGCCCCACTCTCTCCCCATAGCCCTGCATCAATCCCCAAACTAAACACACTGCCCCACTCTCTCTCCCATCGCCCTGAATCAATCCAAAACTAATCTCACTGCCCCACTCTCTCTCCCATAGCCCTGCATCAATCCCCAAACTAATCTCACTGCCACACTCTCTCCCCATAGCCCTGCATCAATCCCCAAACTAATCTCACTGCCCACTCTCTCCCCATAGCCCTGAATCTTTCCCCAAACTAATCCCACTGCCGCACTCTCTCCCCATAGCCCTGTATCAATCCCAAACTAATCCCACTGACCTACTCTCTCCCCATAGCCCTGTATCAGTCCCCAAACTAATCTCACTGACCCACTCTCTCCCCATAGCCCTGCATCAGTCCCCAAACTAATCCCACTGCCCCGCTCTCTCTCCATAGCCCTGCATCAGTCCCCAAACTAATCTCACTGACCCACTCTCTTCCCATAGCCCTGTATCAATCCCCAAACTAATCTCACTGCCCCGCTCTCTCTCCATAGCCCTGTATCAGTCCCCAAACTAATCTCACTGACCCACTCTCTCCCCATGGCCCTGCATCAGTCCCCAAACTAATCTCACTGCCCCGCTCTCACTCCATAGCCCTGTATCAGTCCCCAAACTAATCCCACTGCCCTGCTCTCTCTCCATAACCCTGTATCAATCCCCAAACTAATCTCACTGCCCCACTCTCTCCCCATAGCCCTGCATCAATCCCCAAACTAAACACACTGCCCCACTCTCTCTCCCACGCCCTGAATCAATCCAAAACTAATCTCACAGCCCCACTCTCTCTCCCATAGCCCTGCATCAATCCCCAAACTAATCTCACTGCCACACTCTCTCCCCATAGCCCTGCATCAATCCCCAAACTAATCTCACTGCCCACTCTCTCCCCATAGCCCTGAATCTTTCCCCAAACTAATCCCACTGCCGCACTCTCTCCCCATAGCCCTGTATCAATCCCAAACTAATCCCACTGACCCACTCTCTCCCCATAGCCCTGCATCAGTCCCCAAACTAATCTCACTGCCCCACTCTCTCCCCATAGCCCTGTATCAATCCCAAACTAATCCCACTGACCCACTCTCTCCCCATAGCCCTGCATCAGTCCCCAAACTAATCCCACTGCCCCGCTCTCTCTCCATAGCCCTGTATCAGTCCCCAAACTAATCTCACTGACCCACTCTCTCCCCATAGCCCTGTATCAATCCCAAACTAATCCCACTGACCCACTCTCTCCCCATAGCCCTGCATCAATCCCCAAACTAATCTCACTGCCCCGCTCCCTCCTCATAGCCCTGTATCAAGCCCCAAACTAATCCCACTGTCCTGCTCTCTCCCCATAGCCCTGTATCAATCCCCAAACTAATCCCACTGTTCTGCTCTCTCCCCATAGCCCTGCATCAGTCCCGAAACTAATCTCACTGACCCACTCTCTCCCCATAGCCCTGCATCAGTCCCCAAACTAATCTCACTGTCCCGCTCTGTCTCCATCGCCCTGTATCAGTCCCCAAACTAATCTCACTGACCCACTCTCTCCCCATAGCCCTGTATCAATCCCCAAACTAATCTCACTGCCCCGCTCTCTCTCCATAGCCCTGTATCAGTCCCCAAACTAATCTCACTGACCCACACTCTCCCCATAGCCCTGTATCAATCCCCAAACTAATCTCACTGCCCCGCTCTCTCTCCATAGCCCTGTATCAGTCCCCAAACTAATCTCACTGCCCCGCTCTCTCTCCATAGCCCTGTATCAGTCCCCAAACTAATTCCACTGCCGCACTCTCTCCCCATAGCCCTGCATCAGTCCCCAAACTAATCCCACTGCCCCGCTCTCTCTCCATAGCCCTGTATCAGTCCCCAAACTAATCTCACTGACCCACTCTCTCCCCATAGCCCTGTATCAATCCCAAACTAATCCCACTGACCCACTCTCTCCCCATAGCCCTGCATCAGTCCCCAAACTAATCCCACTGCCCCGGTCTCTCTCCATAGCCCTGTATCAGTCCCCAAACTAATCTCACTGACCCACTCTCTCCCCATAGCCCTGTATCAATCCCAAACTAATCCCACTGACCCACTCTCTCCCCATAGCCCTGCATCAGTCCCCAAACTAATCTCACTGCCCCACTCTCCCTCCATAGCCCTGTATCAATACCCAAACTAATCCCACTGCCCCAATCAGTCCCCATAGCCCTGTATCAATCCCAAACTAATCTCACTGACCCACTCTGTCCCCATAGCCCTGTATCAATCCCAAACTAATCTCACTGCCCCACTCTGTCCCCATAACCATGTATCAGTCCCAAACTAATCTCACTGCCCCGCTCTCTCCTCATAGCCCTGTATCAAGCCCCAAACTAATCCCACTGTCCTGCTCTCTCCCCATAGTCCTGTATCAATCCCCAAACTAATCCCACTGTTCTGCTCTCTCCCCAAAGCCCTGCATCAGTCCCCAAACTAATCTCACTGACCCACTCTCTCCCCATAGCCCTGCATCAGTCCCCAAACTAATCTCACTGACCCACTCTCTCCCCATAGCCCTGCATCAGTCCCCAAACTAATCTCGCTGCCCCGCTCTCTCTCCATCGCCCTGTATCAATCCCCAAACTAATCCCACTGCCCCACTCTCTCCCCATAGCCCTGTATCAATCCCCAAACTAATCTCACTGCCCCGCTCTCTCTCCATAGCTCTGTATCAGTCCCCAAACTAATCTCACTGACCCACTCTCTCCCCATGGCCCTGCATCAGTCCCCAAACTAATCTCACTGCCCCGCTCTCTCTCCATAGCCCTGTATCAGTCCCCAAACTAATCCCACTGCCCCGCTCTCTCTCCATAACCCTGTATCAATCCCCAAACTAATCTCACTGCCCCACTCTCTCCCCATAGCCCTGCATCAATCCCCAAACTAAACACACTGCCCCACTCTCTCTCCCATCGCCCTGAATCAATCCAAAACTAATCTCACTGCCCCACTCTCTCTCCCATAGCCCTGCATCAATCCCCAAACTAATCTCACTGCCACACTCTCTCCCCATAGCCCTGCATCAATCCCCAAACTAATCTCACTGCCCACTCTCTCCCCATAGCCCCGAATCTTTCCCCAAACTAATCCCACTGCCGCACTCTCTCCCCATAGCCCTGTATCAATCCCAAACTAATCCCACTGACCCACTCTCTCCCCATAGCCCTGCATCAGTCCCCAAACTAATCCCACTGACCCACTCTCTCCCCATAGCCCTGCATCAGTCCCCAAACTAATCTCACTGACCCACTCTCTCCCCATAGCCCTGCATCAGTCCCCAAACTAATCTCACTGCCCCACTCTCTCTCCATCGTCCTGTATCAGTCCCCAAACTAATCTCACTGACCCACTCTCTCCCCATAGCCCTGTATCAATCCCCAAACTAATCTCACTGCCCCGCTCTCTCTCCATAGCCCTGTATCAGTCCCCAAACTAATCTCACTGACCCACTCTCTCCCCATGGCCCTGCATCAGTCCCCAAACTAATCTCACTGCCCCGCTCTCTCTCCATAGCCCTGTATCAGTCCCCAAACTAATCCCACTGCCCTGCTCTCTCTCCATAACCCTGTATCAATCCCCAAACTAATCTCACTGACACACTCTCTCCCCATAGCCCTGCATCAATCCCCAAACTAAACACACTGGCCCACTCTCTCTCCCATCGCCCTGAATCAATCCAAAACTAATCTCACTGCCCCACTCTCTCTCCCATAGCCCTGCATCAATCCCCAAACTAATCTCACTGCCACACTCTCTCCCCATAGCCCTGCATCAGTCCCCAAACTAATCCCACTGCCCCGCTCTCTCTCCATAGCCCTGTATCAGTCCCCAAACTAATCTCACTGACCCACTCTCTCCCCATAGCCCTGTATCAATCCCAAACTAATCCCACTGACCCACTCTCTCCCCATAGCCCTGCATCAGTCCCCAAACTAATCCCACTGCCCCACTCTCTCTCCATAGCACTGTATCAGTCCCCAAACTAATCTCACTGCCCCACTCTCCCTCCATAGCCCTGTATCAATCCCCAAACTAATCCCACTGCCCCAATCTGTCCCCATAGCCCTGTATCAATCCCAAACTAATCTCACTGACCCACTCTCTCCCCATAGCCCTGCATCAATCCCCAAACTAAACACACTGCCCCACTCTCTCTCCCATAGCCCTGTATCAATCCCAAACTAATCTCACTGACCCACTCTCTCCCCATAACCCTGTATCAATCCCCAAACTAATCTCACTGCCCCGCTCTCTCCTCATAGCCCTGTATCAAGCCCCAAACTAATCCCACTGTCCTGCTCTCTCCCCATAGCCCTGCATCAATTCCCAAACTAATCTCACTGCCCCACTCTCTCCCCATAGCCCTGTATCAATCCCCAAACTAATCTAACTGCCCCGCTCTCTTCCCATAGCCCTGTATCAATCCCCAAACTAATCTCACTGCCCCGCTCTCTCCTCATAGCCCTGTATCAAGCCCCAAACTAATCCCACTGTCCTGCTCTCTCCCCATAGCCCTGCATCAATTCCCAAACTAATCTCACTGCCCCACTCTCTCCCCATAGCCCTGTATCAATCCCCAAACTAATCTCACTGCCCCACTCTCTCCCCATAGCCCTGTATCAGTCCCAAACTAATCTCACTGCCCCACTCTCTCCCCATAGCCCTGTATCAGTCCCAAACTAATCTCACTGCCCCACTCTCTCCCCATAGCCCTGTATCAATCCCAAACTAATCCCACTGACCCACTCTCTCCCCATAGCCCTGCATCAGTCGCCAAACTAATCTCACTGCCCCGCTCTCTCTCCATAGCCCTGTATCAATCCCCAAACTAATCCCACTGCCCCACTCTGGCCCCATAGCCCTGCATCAGTCCCCAAACTAATCTCACTGCCCAGCTCTCTCTCCATAGCCCTGTATCAGTCCCCAAACTATTGCCACTGCCCCGCTCTCTCTCCATAACCCTGTATCAATCCCCAAACTAATCTCACTGCCCCACTCTCTCCCCATAGCCCTGCATCAATCCCCAAACTAAACACACTGCCCCACTCTCTCTCCCATAGCCCTGTATCAATCCCCAAACTAATCTCACTGCCCCGCTCTCTCTCCATAGCCCTGTATCAATCCCAAATTAATCCCACTGCCCTGCTATCTCCCCATAGCCCTGTATCAATCCCAAACTAATCCCACTGCCCCACTCTCTCCCCATAGCCCTGTTTTAATCCCAAACAAATCTCACTGCCCCGCTCTCTCCCCACAGCCCTGTATCAATCCCCAAACTAATCCCACTGCCCCGCTCTCTCCCCATAGCCCTGTATCAATCCCCAAACTAATCTCACTGACCCACTCTCTCCCCATAGCCCTGTATCAATCCCCAAACTAATAGCACTGCCCCGCTCTCTCCCCATAGCCCTGTATTAATCCCCAAACTAATCTCACTGCCCCACTCCCTCCCCATAGCCCTGCATCAATCCCAAACTAATGCCACTGCCCTGCTCTCTCCCCATAGCCCTGTCGCAATCCCCAAACGTATCCCACTGCCCCGCTCTCCCCATAGCCCTGTATGAATCCCCAAACTGATCTCACTGCTCCGCTCTCCCCATAGCCCTGTATCAATCCCAAACTAATCTCACTGCCCCGCTCCCCCCATAGCCCTGTATCATTCCCAAGCTAATCCCACTGCCCCACTCTCTCCTCATCGCCCTGTATAAATCCCCGAACTAATCCCACTGCCCCACTCTCTCCCCATAGCCCTGTATCAATCCCAAACTAATCCCACTGCCCCACTCTCTCCCAATACCCCTGTATCAGTCCCAAATTAATCTCACTGCCCCGCTCTCTCCTCATAGCCCTTTATCAATCCCAAACTAATCCCACTGCCCCACTCTCTCCCAATACCCCTGTATCAAGCCCCAAACTAATCCCACTGCCCCACTCTCTCCCCATAGCCCTGTATCAATCCCAAACTAATCCCACTGCCCCACTCTCTCCCAATACCCCTGTATCAAGCCCCAAACTAATCCCACTGTCCTGCTCTCTCCCCATAGCCCTGTATCAATCCCCAAACTAATCTAACTGCCCAGCTCTCTTCCCATAGCCCTGTATCAATCCCAAACTAATCCCACTGCCCCGCTCTCTTCCCATAGCCCTGTATCAATCCCAAACTAATCCCACTGCCCCACTCTCTCCCCATAGCCCTGTATCAATCCCAAACTAATCCCACTGCCCCACTCTCTCCCAATACCCCTGTATCAGTCCCAAACTAATCCCACTGTCCTGCTCTCTCCCCATAGCCCTGCATCAATCCCCAAACTAATCTCACTGCCCCACTCTCTCCCCATAGCCCTTTATCAATCCCCAAACTAATCTCACTGCCCCACTCTCTCCCCATAGCCCTGTATCAATCCCCAAACTAATCGAACTGCCCCACTCTCTCCCCAAAGCCCTGCATCAATCCCCAAACTAATCTCACTGACCCACTCTCTCCCCATAGCCCTGCATCAATCCCCAAACTAATCTCACTGCCCCACTCTCTCCCCATAGCCCTGTATCAATCCCCAAACTAACCTCACTGCCCCGCTCTCTCCCCATAGCCCTGCATCAGTCCCCAAACTAACCTCACTGCCCCGCTTTCTCTCCATCGCCCTGTATCAGTCCCCAAACTAATCTCACTGACCCACTCTCTCCCCATAGCCCTGTATCAATCCCCAAACTAATCTCACTGCCCCGCTCTCTCTCCATAGCCCTGTATCAGTCCCCAAACTAATCTCACTGCCCCGCTCCCTCTCCATAGCCCTGTATCAGTCCCCAAACTAATCTCACTGCCCTGCTCTCTCTCCATAGCCCTGTATCAGTCCCCAAACTAATCTCACTGCCCCGCTCTCTCTCCATAGCCCTGTATCAGTCCCCAAACTAATCTCACTGCCCCGCTCCCTCTCCATAGCCCTGTATCAGTCCCCAAACTAATCTCACTGCCCTGCTCTCTCTCCATAGCCCTGTATCAGTCCCCAAACTAATCTCACTGCCCTGCTCTCTCTCCATAGCCCTGTATCAGTCCCCAAACTAATCTCACTGCCCCGCTCTCTCTCCATAACCCTGTATCAATCCCCAAACTAATCTCACTGCCCCACTCTCTCCCCATAGCCCTGCATCAATTCCAAACTAATCTCACTGACCCACTCTCTCCCCATAACCCTGCATCAATCCCCAAACTAATCTCACTGCCCCACTCTCTCCCCATAGCCCTGTATCAATCCCCAAACTAACCTCACTGCCCCGCTCTCTCCCCATAGCCCTGCATCAGTCCCCAAACTAACCTCACTGCCCCGCTCTCTCTCCATCGCCCTGTATCAGTCCCCAAACTAATCTCACTGACCCACTCTCTCCCCATAGCCCTGTATCAATCCCCAAACTAATCTCACTGCCCCGCTCTCTCTCCGTAGCCCTGTATCAGTCCCCAAACTAATCTCACTGCCCTGCTCTCTCTCCATAGCCCTGTATCAGTCCCCAAACTAATCTCACTGCCCCGCTCTCTCCCCATAGCCCTGCATCAATCCCAAACTAATCTCACTGCCCCGCTCTCTCCTCATAGCCCTGTCTCAAGCCCCAAACTAATCCCACTGTCCTGCTCTCTCCCCATAGCCCTGCATCAATTCCCAAACTAATCTCACTGCCCCACTCTCTCCCCATAGCCCTGTATCAATCCCCAAACTAATCTAACTGCCCCGCTCTCTTCCCATAGCCCTGCATCAATCCCCAAACTAATCTCACTGCCCCACTCTCTCCCCATAGCCCTGTATCAGTCCCAAACTAATCTCACTGCCCCACTCTCTCCCCATAGCCCTGCATCAATCCCCAAACCAATCTCACTGCCCCACTCTCTCCCCATAGCCCTGTATCAGTCCCAAACTAATCTCACTGCCCCACTCTCTCCCCATAGCCCTGCATCAATCCCCAAACTAATCGAACTGCCCCACTCTCTCCCCAAAGCCCTGCATCAATCCCCAAACTAATCTCACTGACCCACTCTCTACCCATAGCCCTGTATCAATCCCCAAACTAACCTCACTGCCCCGCTCTCTCCCCATAGCCCTGCA
Organism: Heterodontus francisci; assembly: GCF_036365525.1. Taxonomy (NCBI): domain Eukaryota; kingdom Metazoa; phylum Chordata; class Chondrichthyes; order Heterodontiformes; family Heterodontidae; genus Heterodontus; species Heterodontus francisci. The sequence goes on along the minus strand of NC_090416.1, from coordinate 9,053,241 downwards.
TCAGTCCCCAAACTAACCTCACTGCCCCGCTCTCTCTCCATCGCCCTGTATCAGTCCCCAAACTAATCTCACTGACCCACTCTCTCCCCATAGCCCTGTATCAGTCCCCAAACTAATCTCACTGCCCCGCTCTCTCTCCATAGCCCTGTTTCAGTCCCCAAACTAATCTCACTGCCCCACTCTCTCCCCATAGCCCTGCATCAATCCCAAACTAATCTCACTGACCCACTCTCTCCCCATAACCCTGTATCAATCCCCAAACTAATCTCACTGCCCCGCTCTCTCTCCATCGCCCTGTATCAATCCCCAAACTAATCTCACTGCCCCACTCTCTCCCCATAGCCCTGTATCAGTCCTAAACTAATCTCACAGCCCTGCTCTCTCCTCATAGCCCTGTATCAAGCCCCAAACTAATCCCACAGTCCTGCTCTCTCCCCATAGCCCTGTATCAATCCCCAAACTAATCCCACTGTTCTGCTCTCTCCCCATAGCCCTGTATCAGTCCCCAAACTAATCTCACTGACCCACTCTCTCCCCATAGCCCTGCATCAGTCCCCAAACTAATCTCACTGCCCCGCTCTCTCTCCATCGCTCTGTATCAGTCCCCAAACTAATCTCACTGACCCACTCTCTCCCCATAGCCCTGTATCAATCCCCAAACTAATCTCACTGCCCCGCTCTCTCTCCATAGCCCTGTAGCAGTCCCCAAACTAATCTCACTGACCCACTCTCTCCCCATGGCCCTGCATCAGTACCCAAACTAATCTCACTGCCCCCTCTCTCTCCATAGCCCTGTATCAGTCCCCAAACTAATCCCACTGCCCCGCTCTCTCTCCATAACCCTGTATCAATCCCCAAACTAATCTCACTGCTCCACTCTCTCCCCATAGCCCTGCATCAATCCCCAAACTAAACACACTGCCCCACTCTCTCTCCCATCGCCCTGAATCAATCCAAAACTAATCTCACTGCCCCACTCTCTCTCCCATAGCCCTGCATCAATCCCCAAACTAATCTCACTGCCACACTCTCTCCCCATAGCCCTGCATCAATCCCCAAACTAATCTCACTGCCCCGCTCTCTCTCCATAGCCCTGTATCAGTCCCCAAACTAATCCCACTGACCCACTCTCTCCCCATAGCCCTGCATCAGTCCCCAAACTAATCCCACTGTCCCGCTCTCTCTCCATAGCCCTGTATCAGTCCCCAAACTAATCTCACTGACCCACTCTCTCCCCATAGCCCTGTATCAATCCCAAACTAATCCCACTGACCCACTCTCTCCCCATAGCCCTGCATCAATCCCCAAACTAATCTCACTGCCCAGCTCTCTCTCCATAGCCCTGTATCAGTCCCCAAACTAATCTCACTGCCCCGCTCTCTCTCCATAGGCCTTTATCAGTCCCCAAACTATTGCCACTGCCCCGCTCTCTCTCCATAACCCTGTATCAATCCCCAAACTAATCTCACTGCCCCGCTCTCTCCCCATAGCCCTGCATCAGTCCCCAAACTAAACACACTGCCCCACTCTCTCTCCCATAGCCCTGTATCAATCCCCAAACTAATCTCACTGCCCGCTCTCTCTCCATAGCCCTGTATCAATCCCAAATTAATCCCACTGCCCTGCTATCTCCCCATAGCCCTGTATCAATCCCAAACTAATCCCACTGCCCCACTCTCTCCCCATAGCCCTGTTTTAATCCCAAACAAATCTCACTGCCCCGCTCTCTCCCCACAGCCCTGTATCAATCCCCAAACTAATCCCACTGCCCCGCTCTCTCCCCATAGCCCTGTATCAATCCCCAAACTAATCCCACTGTCGCGCTCTCTCCCCATAGCCCTGTATCAATCCCAAACTAATCCCACTGTGCTGCTATCTCCCCATAGCCCTGTATCAATCCCCAAACTAATCGCACTGCCCCACTCTCTCCCCATAGCCCTGTATTAATCCCCAAACTAATCCCACTGTGCTGCTCTCTCCCCATAGCCCTGTATCAATCCCAAACTAATCCCACTGTGCTGCTCTCTCCCCTTAGCCATGTATCAATCCCAAACTAATCCCACTGTGCTGCTCTCTCCCCATAGCCCTGTATCAGTCCCCAAACTAATCTCACTGCCCCACTCCCTCCCCATAGCCCTGCATCAATCCCAAACTAATGCCACTGCCCTGCTCTCTCCTCATAGCCCTGTCGCAATCCCCAAACGTATCCCACTGCCCCGCTCTCCCCATAGCCCTGTATGAATCCCCAAACTGATCTCACTGCTCCGCTCTCCCCATAGCCCTTTATCAATCCCAAAACTAATCTCACTGCCCCACTCTCTCCCCATGGCCCTGCATCAATCCCCAAACTAATCTCACTGCCCCACTCTCTCCCCATGGCCCTGCATCAATCCCCAAACTAATCGAACTGCCACACTCTCTCCCCATAGCCCTGCATCAATCCCCAAACTAACCTCACTGCCCGCTTTCTCCCCATAGCCCTGCATCAGTCCCCAAACTAACCTCACTGCCCCACTCTCTCTCCATTGCCCTGAATCAATCCAAAACTAACCTCACTGCCCCGCTCTCTCCCCATAGCCCTGCATCAGTCCCCAAACTAACCTCACTGCCCCGCTCTCTCTCCATCGCCCTGTATCAGTCCCCAAACTAATCTCACTGACCCACTCTCTCCCCATAGCCCTGTATCAATCCCCAAACTAATCTCACTGCCCCGCTCTCTCTCCATAGCCCTGTATCAGTCCCCAAACTAATCTCACTGCCCCGCTCCCTCTCCATAGCCCTGTATCAGTCCCCAAACTAATCTCACTGCCCTGCTCTCTCTCCATAGCCCTGTATCAGTCCCCAAACTAATCTCACTGCCCTGCTCTCTCTCCATAGCCCTGTATCAGTCCCAAACTAATCTCACTGCCCCGCTTTCTCTCCATAACCCTGTATCAATCCCCAAACTAATCTCACTGCCCCACTCTCTCCCCATAGCCCTGCATCAATCCCAAACTAATCTCACTGACCCACTCTCTCCCCATAACCCTGCATCAATCCCCAAACTAATCTCACTGCCCCGCTCTCTCTCCATAGCCCTGTATCAATCCCCAAACTAATCTCACTGCCCCACTCTCTCCCCATAGCCCTGTATCAGTCCCAAACTAATCTCACTGCCCCGCTCTCTCCTCATAGCCCTGTATCAAGCCCCAAACTAATCCCACTGTCCTGCTCTCTCCCCATAGCCCTGTATCAATCCCCAAACTAATCCCACTGTTCTGCTCTCTCCCCATAGCCCTGCATCAGTCCCCAAACTAATCTCACTGACCCACTCTCTCCCCATAGCCCTGCATCAGTCCCCAAACTAATCTCACTGCCCCGCTCTCTCTCCATCGCCCTGTATCAGTCCCCAAACTAATCTCACTGCCCCGCTCTCTCCCCATGGCCCTGCATCAGTCCCTAAACTAATCTCACTGCCCCGCTCTCTCTCCATAGCCCTGTATCAGTCCCCAAACTAATCCCACTGCCCCACTCTCTCTCCATAACCCTGTATCAATCCCCAAACTAATCTCACTGCCCCACTCTCTCCCCATAGCCCTGCATCAATCCCCAAACTAAACACACTGCCCCACTCTCTCTCCCATCGCCCTGAATCAATCCAAAACTAATCTCACTGCCCCACTCTCTCTCCCATAGCCCTGCATCAATCCCCAAACTAATCTCACCGCCACACTCTCTCCCCATAGCCCTGCATCAATCCCCAAACTAATCTCACTGCCCCGCTCTCTCTCCATAGCCCTGTATCAGTCCCCAAACTAATCCCACTGACCCACTCTCTCTCCATAGCCCTGTATCAGTCCCCAAACTAATCTCACTGCCCCGCTCCCTCTCCATAGCCCTGTATCAGTCCCCAAACTAATCTCACTGCCCTGCTCTCTCTCCATAGCCCTGTATCAGTCCCCAAACTAATCTCACTGCCCTGCTCTCTCTCCATAGCCCTGTATCAGTCCCCAAACTAATCTCACTGCCCCGCTCTCTCTCCATAGCCCTGCATCAATCCCAAACTAATCTCACTGACCCACTCACTCCCCATAACCCTGCATCAATCCCCAAACTAAACACACTGCCCCACTCTCTCTCCCATCGCCCTGAATCAATCCAAAACTAATCTCACTGCCCCACTCTCTCTCCCATAGCCCTGCATCAATCCCCAAACTAATCTCACCGCCACACTCTCTCCCCATAGCCCTGCATCAATCCCCAAACTAATCTCACTGCCCCGCTCTCTCTCCATAGCCCTGTATCAGTCCCCAAACTAATCCCACTGACCCACTCTCTCTCCATAGCCCTGTATCAGTCCCCAAACTAATCTCACTGCCCCGCTCCCTCTCCATAGCCCTGTATCAGTCCCCAAACTAATCTCACTGCCCTGCTCTCTCTCCATAGCCCTGTATCAGTCCCCAAACTAATCTCACTGCCCTGCTCTCTCTCCATCGCCCTGTATCAGTCCCCAAACTAATCTCACTGCCCCGCTCTCTCTCCATAGCCCTGCATCAATCCCAAACTAATCTCACTGACCCACTCTCTCCCCATAACCCTGCATCAATCCCCAAACTAATCTCACTGCCCCACTCTCTCCCCATAGCCCTGTATCAATCCCCAAACTAACCTCACTGCCCCGCTCTCTCCCCATAGCCCTGCATCAGTCCCCGAACTAACCTCACTGCCCCGCTCTCTCTCCATCGCCCTGTATCAGTCCCCAAACTAATCTCACTGACCCACTCTCTCCCCATAGCCCTGTATCAATCCCCAAACTAATCTCACTGCCCCGCTCTCTCTCCATAGCCCTGTATCAGTCCCCAAACTAATCTCACTGCCCTGCTCTCTCTCCATAGCCCTGTATCAGTCCCCAAACTAATCTCACTGCCCCGCTCTCTCTCCATAGCCCTGTATCAGTCCCCAAACTAATCTCACTGCCCCGCTCCCTCTCCATAGCCCTGTATCAGTCCCCAAACTAATCTCACTTCCCTGGCTCTCTCTCCATAGCCCTGTATCAGTCCCCAAATTAATCTCACTGCCCTGCTCTCTCTCCATAGCCCTGTATCAGTCCCCAAACTAATCTCACTGCCCCGCTCTCTCTCCATAACCCTGTATCAATCCCCAAACTAATCTCACTGCCCCACTCTCTCCCCATAGCCCTGCATCAATCCCAAACTAATCTCACTGACCCACTCTCTCCCCATAACCCTGCATCAATCCCCAAACTAATCTCACTGCCCCGCTCTCTTCCCATAGCCCTGTATCAGTCCCAAACTAATCTCACTGCCCCGCTCTCTCCTCATAGCCCTGTATCAAGCCCCAAACTAATCCCACTGTCCTGCTCTCTCCCCATAGCCCTGTATCAATCCCCAAACTAATCCCACTGTTCTGCTCTCTCCCCATAGCCCTGCATCAGTCCCCAAACTAATCTCACTGACCCACTCTCTCCCCATAGCCCTGCATCAGTCCCCAAACTAATCTCACTGCCCCGCTCTCTCTCCATCGCCCTGTATCAGTCCCCAAACTAATCTCACTGCCCCGCTCTCTCCCCATGGCCCTGCATCAGTCCCTAAACTAATCTCACTGCCCCGCTCTCTCTCCATAGCCCTGTATCAGTCCCCAAACTAATCCCACTGCCCCGCTCTCTCTCCATAACCCTGTATCAATCCCCAAACTAATCTCACTGCCCCACTCTCTCCCCATAGCCCTGCATCAATCCCCAAATTAAACACACTGCCCCACTCTCTCTCCCATCGCCCTGAATCAATCCAAAACTAATCTCACTGCCCCACTCTCTCTCCCATAGCCCTGCATCAATCCCCAAACTAATCTCACCGCCACACTCTCTCCCCATAGCCCTGCATCAATCCCCAAACTAATCTCAATGCCCCGCTCTCTCTCCATAGCCCTGTATCAGTCCCCAAACTAATCCCACTGCCGCACTCTCTCCCCATAGCCCTGTATCAATCCCAAACTAATCCCACTGACCCACTCTCTCCCCATAGCCCTGCATCAGTCCCCAAACTAATCCCGCTGCCCCGCTCTCTCTCCATAGCCCTGTATCAGTCCCCAAACTAATCTCACTGACCCACTCTCTCCCCATAGCCCTGCATCAGTCCCCAAACTAATCCCACTGCCCCGCTCTCTCTCCATGGCCCTGTATCTGTCCCCAAACTAATCTCACTCTCCCACTCTCTCCCCATAGCCCTGTATCAATCACAAACTAATCCCACTGACCCACTCTCCCCATAGCCCTGCATCAGTCCCCAAACTAATCTCACTGCCCCGCTCTCTCTCCATAGCCCTGTATCAATCCCCAAACTAATCCCACTGCCCCACTCTGTCCCCATAGCCCTGCATCAGTCCCCAAACTAATCTCACTGCCCCGCTCTCTCTCCAAAGCACTGTATCAGTCCCCAAACTAATCTCACTGCCCCGCTCTCTCTCCATAGGCCTGTATCAGTCCCCAAACTATTGCCACTGCCCCGCTCTCTCTCCATAACCCTGTATCAGTCCCCAAACTAATCTCACTGCCCCACTCTCTCCCCATAGCCCTGCATCAATCCCCAAACTAAACACACTGCCCCACTCTCTCTCCCATAGCCCTGCATCAATCCCAAACTAATCTCACTGACCCACTCTCTCCCCATAACCCTGTATCAATCCCCAAACTAATCTCACTGCCCCGCTCTCTCTCCATAGCCCTGTATCAATCCCAAATTAATCCCACTGCCCTGCTATCTCCCCATAGCCCTGTATCAATCCCAAACTAATCCCACTGCCCCACTCTCTCCCCATAGCCCTGTTTTAATCCCAAACTAATCTCACTGCCCCGCTCTCTCCCCACAGCCCTGTATCAATCCCCAAACTAATCCCACTGCCCCGCACTCTCCCCATATCCCTGTATCAATCCCCAAACTAATCCCACTGTCGCGCTCTCTCCCCATAGCCCTGTATCAATCCCCAAACTAATCTCACTGCCCCACTCTCTCCCCATAGCCCTGTTTTAATCCCAAACTAATCTCACTGCCCCGCTCTCTCCCCACAGCCCTGTATCAATCCCCAAACTAATCCCACTGCCCCGCTCTCTCCCCATATCCCTGTATCAATCCCCAAACTAATCCCACTATCGCGCTCTCTCCCCATAGCCCTGTATCAATCCCCAAACTAATCTCACTGCATCGCTCTCTCCCCATAGCCCTGTATCAATCCCAAACTCATCCCACTGCCCTGCTCTCTACCCATAGCCCTGTATCGATCCCCAAACTAATCCCACTGTGCTGCTATCTCCCCATATCCCTGTATCAATCCCCAAACTAATCCCACTATCGCGCTCTCTCCCCATAGCCCTGTATCAATCCCCAAACTAATCTCACTGCCCCGCTCTCTCCCCATAGCCCTGTATCAATCCCCAAACTAATCGCACTGCCCCGCTCTCTCCCCATAGCCCTGTATCAATCAAAAACTAATCCCACTGCCCTGCTCTCTCCCCATAGCCCTGTATCAATCCCAAACTAATCCCACTGTGCTGCTCTCTCCCCATAGCCCTGTATCAATCCCCAAACTAATCTCACTGCCCCGCTCTCTCCCCATAGCCCTGTATCAATCCCCAAACTAATCTCACTGCCCCGCTCTCTCCCCATAGCCCTGTATCAATCCCCAAACTAATCGCACTGCCCCACTCTCTCCCCATAGCCCTGTATCAATCCCCAAACTAATCCCACTGCCCCGCTCTCTCCCCATAGCCCTGTATCAATCCCAAACTAATCCCTCTGCCCTGCTCTCTCCCCATAGCCCTGTATCAATCGCAAACTAATCGCACTGCCCCGCTCTCTCCCCATAGCCCTGTATCAATCCCAAACTAATCCCACTGTGCTGCTCTCTCCCCTTAGCCATGTATCAATCCCAAACTAATCCCACTGTCCTGCTCTCTCCCCTTAGCCATGTATCAATCCCAAACTAACCCCACTGCCCCGCTCTCTCCGCATAGCCCTGTATCATTCCCAAACTAATCCCACTGCCCCGCTCTCTCTCCATAGCCCTGTATCAATCCCAAACTAATCCCACTGCCCCACTCTCTCCCCATAGCCCTGTATCATTCCCAAACTAACCCCACTGCCCCGCTCTCTCCCCATAGCCCTGTATCAATCCCAAACTAATCCCACTGCCCCACTCTCTCCCCTTAGCCCTATATCAATCTCAAACGAATGCCACTGCCCTGCTCTCTCCCCATAGCCCTGTCGCAATCCCCAAACGGATCCCACTGCCCCGCTCTCCCCATAGCCCTGTATGAATCCCCAAACTGATCTCACTGCTCCGCTCTCCCCATAGCCCTGTATCAATCCCAAACTAATCTCACTGCCCCGCTCCCCCCATAGCCCTGTATCAATCCCAAGCTAATCCCACTGCCCCACTGTCTCCTCATAGCCCTGTATAAATCCCCGAACTAATCCCACTGCCCCACTCTCTCCCCATAGCCCTGTATAAATCCCCGAACTAACCCCACTGCCCCACTCTCTCCCCATAGCCCTGTATAAATCCCCGAACTAATCTCACTGCCCCACTCTCTCCTCATAGCCCTGTATAAATCCCAAACTAATCCCACTGCCCCACTCTCTCCCCATAGCCCTGTATCAATCCCAAACTAATCTCACTGACCCACTCTCTCCCCATAGCCCTGCATCAGTCCCCAAACTAATCCCACTGCCCCGCTCTCTCTCCATAGCCCTGTATCTGTCCCCAAACTAATCTCACTGACCCACTCTCTCCCCATAGCCCTGTATCAGTCCTCAAACTAATCTCACTGCCCCGCTCTCTCTCCATAGCCCTGTATCAATCCCCAAACTAATCCCACTGCCCCACTCTGTCCCCATAGCCCTGCATCAGTCCCCAAACTAATCTCACTGCCCCGCTCTCTCTCCATAGGCCTGTATCAGTCCCCAAACTATTGCCACTGCCCCGCTCTCTCTCCATAACCCTGTGTCAATCCCCAACCTAATCTCACTGCCCCACTCTCTCCCCATAGCCCTGTATCAGTCCCCAAACTAATCTCACTGCCCCACTCTCTCCCCATAGCCCTGCATCAATCCCCAAACTAAACACACTGCCCCACTCTCTCTCCCATAGCCCTGCATCAATCCCAAACTAATCTCACTGACCCACTCTCTCCCCATAACCCTGTATCAATCCCCAAACTAATCTCACTGCCCCGCTCTCTCTCCATAGCCCTGTATCAATCCCAAATTAATCCCACTGCCCTGCTATCTCCCCATAGCCCTGTATCAATCCCAAACTAATCCCACTGCCCCACTCTCTCCCCATAGCCCTGTTTTAATCCCAAACTAATCTCACTGCCCCGCTCTCTCCCCACAGCCCTGTATCAATCCCCAAACTAATCCCACTGCCCCGCTCTCTCCCCATATCCCTGTATCAATCCCCAAACTAATCCCACTGTCGCGCTCTCTCCCCATAGCCCTGTATCAATCCCCAAACTAATCTCACTGCCCCACTCTCTCCCCATAGCCCTGTTTTAATCCCAAACTAATCTCACTGCCCCGCTCTTTCCCCACAGCCTTGTATCAATCCCCAAACTAATCCCACTGCCCCGCTCTCTCCCCATATCCCTGTATCAATCCCCAAACTAATCCCACTATCGCGCTCTCTCCCCATAGCCCTGTATCAATCCCCAAACTAATCTCACTGCCCCGCTCTCTCCCCATAGCCCTGTATCGATCCCCAAACTAATCCCACTGTGCTGCTATCTCCCCATAGCCCAAAATCAATCCCCAAACTAATCTCACTGTCCCGCTCTCTCCCCATAGCCCTGTTTTAATCCCAAACTAATCTCACTGCCCTGCTCTCTCCCCATAGCCCTGTATCAATCCCCAAACTAATCGCACTGCCCCGCTCTCTCCCCATAGCCCTGTATCAATCAAAAACTAATCCCACTGCCCTGCTCTCTCCCCATAGCCCTGTATCAATCCCCAAACTAATCGCACTGCCCCGCTCTCTCCCCATAGCCCTGTATCAATCAAAAACTAATCCCACTGCCCTGCTCTCTCCCCATAGCCCTGTATCAATCCCCAAACTAATCGCACTGCCCCGCTCTCTCCCCATAGCCCTGTATCAATCAAAAACTAATCCCACTGCCCCACTCTCTCCCCATAGCCCTGTATCAATCCCAAACTAATCCCACTGTGCTGCTCTCTCCCCTTAGCCATGTATCAATCCCAAACTAATCCCACTGCCCTACTCTCTCCCCAAAGCTCTTTATCAATCCCAAACTAATCATGCTGCCCCACTCTCTCCCCAAAGCTCTTTATCAATCCTAAACTAATCCCACTGCCCCACTCTCTCCCCAAAGCTCTTTATCAATCCCAAACTAATCCCACTGCCCCACTCTCTCCCCAAAGCTCTTTATCAATCCCAAACTAATCATGCTGCCCCACTCTCTCCCCAAAGCTCTTTATCAATCCTAAACTAATCATGCTGCCCCACTCTCTCCCCAAAGCTCTTTATCAATCCCAAACTAATCATGCTGCCCCACTCTCTCCCCAAAGCTCTTTATCAATCCTAAACTAATCATGCTGCCCCACTCTCTGCCCAAAGCTCTTTATCAATCCCAAACTAATCATGCTGCCCCACTCTCTGCCCATAGTGCTGTATCAAGCTAATCTGACTTCCCTGTTCTCTCCCCATAGCCCTGTGCTGGTTTTTTGAATGAGCTATCTGATTAATTCTGCTCTCCTGCTCATTCCACATGGCCCTGTAAATATTTTCCCTCGTTTGAAAGTGACTATTGAATCTGCTTCCACCGCCCTTTCAGGCAGCGCGTTCCAGATCACAACAACTCGCTGCGTTAAAAATACATTCTCCTCCTCTCCCCCCCTCTGGTTCTTTAACCAATTATCTTCAATCTGTGTCCCTCTGGTTACCGACCCTCCTGCCAGTCGAAACAGTTTCTCCTTATTTACTCCCTTCCTGATTTTGAACGCTCCGATTAAATCACCCCTTAACCTTCTCTGCTCTAAGGAGAACAATGCCAGCTTCTCCCAGTCTCTCCACATTAAATGAAGTCCCTCGTCCCTGCTCCCATTCTGGTAAATCTCCCTCCGCACCCTCTCCGAGGCCTCGACATCTAATGTTGACTTTAACAACATAGCACTTGACTGACACTTGACTGCGAAAGGTTTTTTTGATCATACAGAGGGGCTAAATCTCACCCGTTGTTGGAGTTCTGCGATGTAGAGTGTTGGGAGCTGGAAGCTGAGACTGAAAATGCAATGGTTCTGCAATGACAATCAGACAGGATGTGGTTTCGGCATTGCATGAAGTAAATGGAAGTTTCACCTCAAAAAGGAGAAGAACAAGTGAAAGCTGGCCATGAGGAGGATGGATGGGACTGTGTATGCACGTGTTGTTGGAACGCAATGTGGCAACTGTCCACTGTCTGAAGCAGCAGCTGCAATGGAACCCAGGCCCATTCCCCCCCACTCCCTAACCCACCGCCTGCTGACAGTAAGCATAATACAAACCGCCTATAACATGACATTGATAGGCTGACAGAATGGGCAGGGAGGTGACAGATGGAATTTAATACAGACAAGTCCGAGGTGATGCATTTAGGCAATAGATACTTAATAGCACAGTTCTAAAGAGTGTGCAGGGACAGAGGAACCTGGGGGTTCATGTGCATCGATCTTTGAAGGTGACAGGACATATTGAGAGAGTGATTAGTAAAGTATATGGGATCTTGGGCTTCATAAATAGAGACATTGAGTACAAAAGCAGGGATGTTATGCTGAACCTTTATAAAGCTCTGGTTAGGCCCCAACTAGAGTATTGTGTCCAGTTCTGGTCACCACACTTTCGGAAGGATGTGAGGGTCCTTGAGAGGGTGCAGAGGAGATTTACCAGAATGGTTCCAGGGATGGGGGATTTTCGTTACAAGGTTAGGTTGGAGAAGCTGGGGTTGTTCTCCCAGGAGCAAAGGAGATTGAGGGGAGATTTGATCGAAGTGTACAAGATTACGACAGGGTAGATAAAGAAAGACTGTTCCCATTAACTGATGGTACAAGGACTAGGGAACACAGATTGAAGGTTTTGTGCAAGAGATAGAGGGGGAATGTGAGGAAGCAATTTTTTAAGCAGCCGATGGTAATGACCTGGAACTCACTGATTACTAAGGTGGAAGTGGAGACAATGAATGGTTTCAGAAGGAAATTGGATGGGCACTTGAGGGCTATGGGGATTGAGAGGGGGAGCGGGACTGACGGGATTGCTCTGCAGAGAGCCAGCACAGACTTGATGGGCCGAATTGCCTCATTCTGTGCCTTTATGACTTTATAACTGCAACTAGCAGGCAGCTTAACACTAACACCGTGAAAGAATCCACTTGAAGTTAAGTTAAAAGCTAAATACAAAGCTTAACTAAAATTTATAAAGAGATCAACCATTAAAAGCCTTGAAATTCCCTCAGTTGGCAAACTTCCCCAAGTTTAATACTCTGTAGAAGCAGTACTGGATTCCGTGCTACTTATTCCCTTTGGGCATGTTTAACAGGAACAGGAGATGCCCATTCTGATTTCTTGAGCCGATTGTACAGGACCAAGAGGAGCCCATTCAAACCCTTGCGTCAGTTCCCACAGGAATAGTTAGAGGTCATTCAGCCCCTCGAGCCTGTTGCACAGGAGCAGGCGTATGCCTGATTTGCGCTTAGAGCCGGTTCCACAGGAAAGTGATGAGCGACATACTCCAGTCCCAAATACGAACCTTAAACTTGAACAAAGCCAATGAGGGGAGATGGTGGTGTAGTGGTAATGTCAGTAAGTCAGCTCCCTAGCCTAAGGCTCTGGGAGCATTAATGGCATTAACTTCACATCAAATGGTGAAATTTAAATTTAATTCATGAATCTGGAATTAAAAGCTAGTCAAATGATGACCATAGACCATTGTTGCAAAAACCTATCTGGTTCACTAATGTGCTTTAGGGAAGGAAAGGTCTGGCCTACATGTTACTGTAAACCCACAGCAATGTGGTTGACTCTTAAATGCCTTCAGTGGGTAATAAATGCTCGCCAGCGATGCCCACATCCCATGAACAAATAAAAAAACTTAGGAATAAGGAGAGAGCGAAGATTGATGGGGTAAATAGACTGAAAGGTACAGCGGTAAATAAACAGTGGGAAACATTGAAAGAAACAGTGCAACAATGTTTAAAAAATGAAACCTCATTCAGAAATTTCCATCAGTTGGCTTACTAAGGAAGTACATTAACAAACCTGGTCCTGTTCTGGTGCAGAATCTATATCAAGTGTACCACTGGAAACAGAAAACTCTCCCTTCAAATGAAACGCTGATAGACTGCAGCAGTTCACAGCGGCAGCTCATAGAGTCATAGCGTTATACAGCACCGAAACAGGCCCTTCGGCCCATCATGCCTGTGCCCGCCATCAAGCCTATCTATTCTAATCCCATTTTCCTGCACTTGGCCTGTAGCCTTGTATGCTATGGCGTTTCAAGTGCTCAGCTAAATACTTCTTAAATGTTGTGAGGGTTCCTGCCTCTACCACCCCTTCAGGCAGTGCGTTCCAGATTCCAACCACCCTCTGGGTGAAAAGATTTTTCCTCAGATCCCCCCAAACTTCCTGCCCCTTTCGCTAAATCTATGCCCCCTTGTTATTGACACCTCCGCGAAAGGAAAAAGTTTCTTCCTATCTAACCTATCTATGCCCCTCATAATTTTGTATACCTCAATCATGTCCCCCCTCAGCCTTCTCTGCTCCAAGGAAAACAACCCGAGCCTTTTCAGTGTCTGTTCATAGCCGAAATGCTCCAGCCCAGGCAGCATCCTGGTGAATCTCCTCTGCACCCTCTCCAGTGCAATCACATCCTTCCTATAGTGTGGTGCCCAGAACTGTACACAGTACTCCAGCTGTGGCCTAACTAGTGTTTTATACAGCTCCATCATAACCTCCCTGTTCTTATATTCTATGCCTCGGCTAATAAAGGCAAGTATCCCATATGCCTTCCTAACCACCTTATCTACCTGTGCTGCTGCCTTCAGTGTTCAATGGACAAGTACACCAAGGTCCCTCTGACCCTCTGTACTTCCTAGGGTCCTACCATCCATTGTATATTCTCTCTGCCGCCTAGAAGGACAAGGGCAGCAAATGCATGGGAACACCACCACCTGCAAGTGCCCCTCCAAGCCACACACCATCCCGACTTGGAACTATATCGGCCGTCCCTTCACTGTCGCTGGGTCAAAATCCTGGAACTCCCTCCCTAACCGCACTGTGGGTGTACCTACCCCATATGGACTGCAGCGGTTCGAGAAGGCAGCTCACCACCACCTTCTCAAGGGGCAATTAGGGATGGGCAATAAATGCTGGCCTGGCCAGTGATGCCCACATCCCATGAATGAATAAAAAAAAAAGGTAGTTGGCCAAGTAGCTGAGAGGGAAATGTGAGTGTGATTGGAAGCACTTGTATAAAAGGAGGGCATAGGGAGTGTATCTTTCCTGCTGAAAAGTACATGAATGACAATATATTCGAGTGTAAAATGTGTTATGTATGGCGGCCGGTTAGCTCAGTTGGTTAGAGCGTGGTGCTAATAACGCCAAGGTCGCGGGTTCGATCCCCGTACGGGCCACTCCTTTTCATCCCAGGGCAGCTGCACCTTGTCGGACACTCCCCATATCTCTGTGTCTGGGGCTCAGTGGCTGAGATTCGCCAGGTCAGGGATGAAACCTGCAGTTATCCTGATGACTTTCTGTGGGGCTCACTACCTGCAGTCATTCATTTTCTTTTTAAATTGTCAAACAGCCTCTTCCTTTAAATTGCAGGGTGTCTGTAAAAAAAAAAATGTTGGGGTCCTGAGTCAAGCTACCTTCTGGAAAGAGTTTGCAGGTCGGGATGGCTGTTCAGCTGGGGGAGGCTGCATGTGTGCAGGACGAGAGGGTGCCTGAGGGCCCTGTCTCCTCACGCAGGTCCGGCTAAACCTTTAATGCTGCGCCCCAGAGCAGGCGGCGAATGAGAAAAGTTGCCCTGTGAAAGTCTGAATGGAAAAGGACTGTATCTGATTGAAAGCTGAATGTTTACTTGCAGGTTTCCGGGACGGTGTCAAACGTATCCAGTGTACTGGCCGGTTAGCTCAGTTGGTTAGAGCGTGGTGCTAATAACGCCAAGGTCGCGGGTTCGATCCCCGTACTGGCTATTCATCATTTTACTGACTGTGGGGGGGGAGACTTGTCTTGAGAGATAACACAAGATTAGCTATTGATAGGCCAAGTTCACAGAAGAGCTGACCAGAAGATCATGAAGCAAAGGCTCCATGGTGTGCTGAAAGACAAAGCGTTAGTACAGAGAGGGTGTTAATAGACTGTAAAGCACAAAGCACTCCAAGCACAAACATTACTTTTTTTTTAAAAGAACAGAACAATGGGTAGGCACAGTAAAAACAAACTAACCAAGCTAAAATAAAATAACCAACTAATAAATTTTTTAAAAACTAAACATAAAATGGGGGGGGGGGGTGCTCGTCAAGCTCTGAAATTATTGAACTCAATGTTCAGTCTGGCAGGCTGCAGAGTGCCTAATCTGTGATGCTAGTTGAGGGGTAAATATTGGCCTCAGGACACTGGGGTGAACCCCCCCCCCTCCCCGCTACCGCTTTTGCAATTATGGATTGTGGTCGGCACCTGCCATCTATGAAAGATTATGGACGTGCAGCAAATCATAGAAAGTTTACGGCACAAAAAAGAGGCCACTTGGCCCATCGTATCTGTGCTGGCTGAAAAACGAGCCACCCATTCTAATCCCACCTTCCAGCATTTGGTCCGTAGCCCTGCAGATTACGGCAGTTGAGGTGCATATCCGGACTCCCTTTGAATAAGTTGAGGGTCTCTGCCTCAACTACCCTTTCAGGCAGTGAGTTCCAGACCCCCACCACCCGTTGGGTGAAAGCTTTTTCCTCATCTCCCCTCTAATCTTTCTACTTTAAATCTACGCCCCTCTCTGCTTAGATGAATAGACCCTTCACCTCCACTTTATCCAGGCCCCGCAAAATGTTGCACATTTCAATCAGATCTCCCCTCAGCCTTCTCTGTTCTAAGGAGAACAACCCCAGTCTATCCAATCTTTCCTTATAGCTGCATTTTTCCAGTCCTGGCAACATCCTGGTAAATCTCCTCTGTACCCTCTCTAATGCACTGACATATTTTCTGTAATGAGGTGACCAGAACTGCACACAGCACTCAACTTGTGGCCTAAACAATAAAGTCTGGCTCGGGTATAAAATTAAAACCTGACCCGTGCCCGACTCGACAACAGCCAACCCGAACCTGACCCGGGCTTGAGTCCTTTAATTTTTTTAAATGCCCGACCCATCCCGAAGATAATGAACATATTTTGGAAACAGTAAAAGATCTTGACTAAAACAAAAAAAATACGGAACAAAACAGTGCAGTCCAGCCTGACACAATCTGAGCCCGAATGCTGGACTCTGGATTGAGACCCAACCCGACCCGAACAGGATACATGTAGTCAGGTTTGGTCGCGTTCGGGCCTGGACACCAGGCTTTACTAAGCAATGCGATATACCAGTTCCAGCATAACTGGTACATTGATGACTATATTGGTGCCGTTTCCTGCTCCCGCCCCAAACTGGAAAACTTTATCAACTTTGCTTCTAATTTCCACCCTTCTCTCACCTTTACATGGTCCATCTCCGACACTTCCCTTCCCTTCCTTGACTTCTCTGTCTCCATTTCTGGGGATAGCCTGTCTACTAATATCTATTATAAGCCCACCGACTCGCACAACTACCTCGACTACACTTCTTCACACCCTGCCTCCTGTAAGGACTCCATTCCATTCTCCCAGTTTCTCCGTCTCCAACACATCTGCTCTGATGATGCTACCTTCCATGACATCACTTCCGATATCTCTTCCATTTTCGTCAGCCGAGGATCCCCCCCCCCCCCTCCCCCCCACTGTGGTCCTCAACCGTGTCTGGCCCATTTCCCGCACCTCTACCCTCATCCCTTCCCCTTCCCCTTCACTGCTCACAATGCAGTCTCCTCTACATTGGAGAGACCAAATGCAGACTGGGTGACCGCTTTGCGGAACACCTCCGCTCAGTCCGTAAGCAGAACCCTGAGCTTCCGGTTGTTTGCCATTTCAACACTCCCCCCTGCTCTCATGCTCACATCTCTGTCCTGGGCGTGCTGCAGTGTTCCAGTGAACATCACCGCAAGCTTGAGGAACAGTATCTCATTTACCGATTAGGCACACTACAGCCTGCCGGACTGAACACAGAGTTCAATAATTTCAGAGCATGACGGGCCCCCCCTTTTCGTTTTTTGTTATTTTTTCTGTTTTAATTTTATTTTAGTTTGTTTAGTTTGTTTCTACTATGCCTACCACACTGTGATTTTTCGTGTTTGTGCTTGGGGCTGTTCAGTTTACAGTCTATTAACACCCTATCTGCACGAACGCTTTGTCTTTCAACACACCATTAACATATTGTTTGCCTTTGCTCCACGACCTTCTGGTCAGCCACTCTGTGACCTTGTCCTATCAACACCTTCTCTTTTGTTATCTCTTACCTCCCCCCGCTTTACTTTCTTAAAACCTTTTACATTTCTAACATTTGCCAGTTCTGGCGAAGGGTCACTGACCTGAAACGTTAACTCTGCTTCTCTCTGCCCAGATGCTGCCAAATATTTCCAGCACTTCTCTTGTTTCTAATTCCAGCACAACCTCCCTGCTCTCATATTCTACAGCTCGGCCACTAAAGGAAAGGTATCCATGTGCCTTCTTAACCACATTATTGGAGGCAGCCCTTGTACCAGGAAAGTGCAGGCAAAGTTTTTTTACACTTGACTGACTTGTTGCAAAATGTCCCGCAACTTGACCTAAAACCCGACTCTGGTGGGACTCGAACCCACAACCTTTGAATGTCCTATCGACTATTGACTAGAAGTCCAACGCGCTATCCATTGCGCCACAGAGCCACGTTACATGAAGCTGTCTTATATTCCCCATATGGGGGAGGTTGTATCAAAGGTGAATAGATTGGTTATTTATTGATAGTGACTACGTTTTATTGTCACTAGTTCAGTAAGGGGAAGGTGAGGAACGTTTGTGTCTTCCATCCCCTGCACTGTGACCAGAAATACTATCATCTTTGAGCTGTCTGCTAAAGTTTTGTGTTTGACATAAAGCAAATTTTGCAATCTGGCCGGTTAGCTCAGTTGGTTAGAGCGTGGTGCTAATAACGCCAAGGTCGCGGGTTCGATCCCCGTACGGGCCAGTCCCTTTTGAAGCTTTTATTTTTGCCTGTTTCACTCCCAGAGCACTTTTCATGCAGCCAATAAATTCCTTTTGAAGATTGTAGAATCTTGGAATGGGCACAGCACAGATTTAAAACAATTGTCAAAAAAAAAAAGGCAGCGGCACCCCGAGAGAAAACTTCTTCACGCAGTGAATCGCTCGCTCGGAGAGCCAGTGTAGACACGATGGGCCGCATGGCCTCCTTCTGCTCTGTAATAATGTCGTCTCCGTGCCGGCTCTCTGCAACAGCAACCCACCTAATCCCACTACCCCCCTCCCCGGCCTTTTCCCCCGTAGCCCTGCAAATTTTCCCTCTTCAGATAATTATCCGATTCCCTTTTGAAGGCCTCGATTGAATCTGCCTTCACCGCATTCTCAGGCAGTGCATTCCAGATCCGAACCACTCGCTGTGTGAAAAAATATTTCCTGATTGCTTCTTTTGTTAATCACCTTAAATCGGTGTCCTGTGGTTCTGGACAGATAGTTTCTCCCTATCTACTCTGTCCAGACCCCTCGTGATTTTGAACACCTCTATCAAATCTCCTCTCAGCCTTCTCTTCTTCAAGGAGAACAGCCCCAGCTTCTCCAATCTATCGTCGTAACTGAAGTTCCTCATCCCTGGAACCATTCTCCTGAATCTTTTCTACACCCTCTCTAATGCCTTAACCTCCTTCCTAAAGTGCGGGGCTCAGAATTGGACACAATACTCCAGTTGAGGCCGAGCCAGTGTTTTATAAAGGTTTATCATAACGTCCTTGTTTTTGTACTCTCTGCCTCTATTTATAAAGCCCGGGATCCCGTGTGATTTATTAACCACTTTCTCAACCTGCCCTGCCACCTTTGATGATTTGTACACATATACCCCCCAGGTCCCTCTGCTCCTGAACCCCCTTTAGAATTATATCCTTTATTTTATATTGCTTCTCCTCATTCTTCCTACCACAATGAATCACTTCACACTTTTCTGCATTAAATTTCATCCACCACTTGTCCGCCCGTCCCACCAGCCTAAAGGCCTAATCAGGTCTGCAAATGAAATCCGACCCGAGCCCAACAGAACCACATCCGACCTGACCCAAGTCCTTTCCACATCCGACCTGACCCAAGTCCTTTCCACATCCGACCTGACCCAAGTCCTTTCATTTTTTCCCGCGCCCGACCCGACCCCAACCCAACCACCGGAATATAATCAACTTTATTGAAGAGGTTGTGCTCTACCTTGGATGCAATCGCTCACTGCAGACTAGTGCGGAGTGTTTGCCGCTCTGACGTCCTGGCTGTCCCTGTGTCCGACCTGACCCGATCCGACCCGAGCCCGAATGCCAGACCCCAGAAGAGAGACCCGACCCGACCTGAACCCAACACATGTCTTTGCAAAGCAGGTGTGGAAAGCGATGCAGTGGTTTTTGGTCGCGGTTCATCGCAAGCAGCTCGGTAACACAGGAGTCTGTGCTCTACGGGCTGTTCCCAGGGACACACACCGAGATAGTCCTGCTGGAGGACTATCAATTCGGTGAAAGACGCACTTTGGTCTGCCCAAAACTGGCTGGTCTTCCAGCGCAAAGAGTTGTCCACGACCGAGTGTTGCAGACTGGCACATTCCAAGGTCCAGGACTACGTGCTGAGGGACGCACTAAAGCTTGGGGCAGCCGCAGCAAAGGTTCAATGGGGAAAGACCACTGTGTAAGGCCCTGCTGTCATAGTGAACCGAGGGGGGTGGAACCTGTGTAAAACCCCCTTAGGCTTTATGCACCACAGAATGTTTCTGGTATGTAATGCAAATGGTAATGTGGTGATGCATCTCATGTTATGTATTACGAACATAAGAAATAGGAGCAGGAGTAGGCCATTCGGCCCCTCGAGCCTGCTCTGCCATTTAATAAGACCATGGCTGATCTGATTGCGGCCTCAACTTCACTTTCCCGTCTACCCCCGATATCCTTTGACTCCCTTGTTAGCCAAGAATTTATCCGCCTCCGACATAACAACATTCAATGACACAGCCTCCACTACTCTCTGGGGAAGAGAGTTCCACAGACTCACAACCCTCTGAGAGAAAAAGTCTGCATCTTAAATGGGTGACCCCTATTTTTAAACCGTGTACGCGAGGACACAAGGGGAAACATCCTCTCAGTATCCACCCTATCAAATCCCCTCAGGATCTTACATGTTTCAATAAGATCACCTCTCATTCTTCAAAACTCCAATGAGTATCAGCCCAACCTGCTCCACCTTTCTTCCCATCTCAGACTCCCTCCCCATCCCAGATATCAGTCGAGTGGACCTTCTGTGAAATAATCTGTATTGCACTTTCTGAAATGTCTGGGTTTGAATTGTTTTTACAAATTTTATGAATAAAGTGAACTTTTGGGACAAATACTGGAAACACGTAGCACATTCTCCAGAACACACTCCAGAAACTCTGTCCCCTCTCTGCCCTTTACAAGTCTTTTTAGGATAGTTTAAGTCTCCCATTTTCACTACAATTCTTGCACCCCTCTGTAATTTCCTTGCAGATTTGTTTTGGGAGGGGTGGTTAATAGGCAAAGAGAGTTGCAGAGAGTTGGAGGAGTTGGGGGGCACAGAGATCTGCTTCAGCTGAATGCAACTGAACAGGGCTGCTTGTCAAAACGCGTTTCCCAAGCTCGTCTTCGCATCTTTGTTTAAATAAAAAAAAAAAGCACGGTATCAAAGAGATGCCTCATCAAATGAACGCGTGTTTGCCGTGAGAAAGCAGAACAGAGGTGGATGGGTGCGGGTTGAGTTAAAGAAAATTTGCAGGTCGCTGCGAGCAGGGTTCGAACCTGCGCGGGGAAACCCCATTGGATTTCGAGTCCAACGCCTTAACCACTCGGCCATCGCAGCCACATAGCAATACAGGCACCAATACCTGACACTAATATAAAATACTCACATGGAGAGGTTCCAGAACTTTATTGCTTCTCATTAAAAAAAAAACTGTGTTGCACAGTCGAGGAAGCAGCAATGCTCACATGGCATTGCTGATATATATAAAAAAACGGTCTCGGTGACCCTTTATAAAATATCAATGGCCCGTACGGGGATCGAACCCGCGACCTTGGCGTTATTAGCACCACGCTCTAACCAACTGAGCTAACCGGCCGCCATGTGCATCAACCTATTGTAACAAGTTGGCGGATCAACCAGCCCGCAGACAAGACTCACTGACTCAGCCAAGTCTCTTAGAGAGGGCTGATATTGCTGGCTCGAAATATTTACTCCACATCATTGCTGTTAGATGGCAATAGGAGCCCAGACTGCGTCCACAGGAGCGGGCTGATCGGCTGTGGGTGGCATCACTTTTTTTTGTTGTTGTTGCCAGCTCAAGTGTGAGCGTTGTGGATGGCAGGGTTGCTTCATCCTCCCGGGGGGGGCGGATGCACACGGTTTTGGTTAACGCCACAAAAAATATTCAAGCTGACCCGCTATTTAATCCCGGTTAAAGTCATATTCTATCTATCATGGGCTTTTAAAAGGCGTTTGTTAAAGCGTCACTTAACAGGCTTGTCTGCAAAGTTTAAAGGCTCTGCCATGAAAGGGACGGTGGGAGCATTGGCTGAGTGACAGGAAACAGAAAGGGTTGTTTATCTGACGGCAGGAACAAGGAAGGGATGTCGTTGGGTTCCCCAGGGCTTGGTGTTTGTACTCCTGTTTTTCCGGATATATATTAATGACCTAGACTTGGGTGGCACAATGTCAAAATTTGTCAATGACACAAAACTTGGAAGTATTGTAAACTGTAAGAAGGATAGTGAGAAACTTCAAGAGGACATGGACAGGCTTGCTACAGTTGTACAGGGTGTTAGTGACTTGCTACAGTTGTACAGGGCGCTAGTGACTTGCTACAGTTGTACAGGGTGTTAGTGACTTGCTACAGTTGTACAGGGCGCTAGTGACTTGCTACAGTTGTACAGGGTGTTAGTGACTTGCTACTGTTGTACAGGGTGTTAGTGACTTGCTACAGTTGTACAGGGTGTTAGTGACTTGCTACAGTTGTACAGGGCGCTAGTGACTTGCTACAGTTGTACAGGGCGGTAGTGACTTGCTACAGTTGTACAGGGCGGTAGTGACTTGCTACAGTTGTACAGGGCGGTAGTGACTTGTTACAGTTGTACAGGGCGGTAGTGACTTGCTACAGTTGTACAGGGCGGTAGTGACTTGCTACAGTTGTACAGGCCGGTAGTGACTTGCTACTGTTGTACAGGGCGGTAGTGACTTGCTATAGTTGTACAGGGCGGTAGTGACTTGCTACAGTTGTACAGGGCGCTAGTGACTTGCTACAGTTGTACAGGGCGGTAGTGACTTGATACTGTTGTACAGGGCGGTAGTGACTTGCTACAGTTGTACAGGCCGGTAGTGACTTGCTACTGTTGTACAGGGCGGTAGTGACTTGCTACAGTTGTACAGGGCGCTAGTGACTTGCTACAGTTGTACAGGGCGCTAGTGACTTGCTACAGTTGTACAGGGCGGTAGTGACTTGCTACAGTTGTACAGGGCGCTAGTGACTTGCTACTGTTGTACAGGGCGCTAGTGACTTGCTACAGCTGTACAGGGCGGTAGTGACTTGTTACAGTTGTACAGGGCGGTAGTGACTTGCTACAGCTGTACAGGGTGTTAGTGACTTGCTACTGTTGTACAGGGCGCTAGTGACTTGCTACAGCCGTACAGGGTGTTAGTGACTTGCTACTGTTGTACAGGGCGCTAGTGACTTGCTACAGCTGTACAGGGCGGTAGTGACTTGCTACTGTTGTACAGGGCGCTAGTGACTTGCTACAGCTGTACAGGGCGGTAGTGACTTGTTACAGCTGTACAGGGCGGTAGTGACTTGTTACAGCTGTACAGGGCGCTAGTGACTTGCTACAGCTGTACAGGGCGCTAGTGACTTGCTACTGTTGTACAGGGCGGTAGTGACTTGCTACAGTTGTACAGGGCGGTAGTGACTTGCTACAGTTGTACAGGGCGGTAGTGACTTGCTACTGTTGTACAGGGCGCTAGTGACTTGCTACAGCTGTACAGGGCGGTAGTGACTTGTTACAGTTGTACAGGGCGGTAGTGACTTGCTACAGTTGTACAGGGCGGTAGTGACTTGCTACAGCTGTACAGGGCGCTAGTGACTTGCTACAGCTGTACAGGGCGGTAGTGACTTGCTACTGTTGTACAGGGCGCTAGTGACTTGCTACAGCTGTACAGGGTGTTAGTGACTTGCTACAGCTGTACAGGGCGGTAGTGACTTGCTACTGTTGTACAGGGCGCTAGTGACTTGCTACAGCTGTACAGGGCGGTAGTGACTTGTTACAGTTGTACAGGGCGGTAGTGACTTGTTACAGTTGTACAGGGCGGTAGTGACTTGCTACAGCTGTACAGGGCGCTAGTGACTTGCTACAGCTGTACAGGGCGGTAGTGACTTGCTACTGTTGTACAGGGCGCTAGTGACTTGCTACAGCTGTACAGGGTGTTAGTGACTTGCTACAGCTGTACAGGGCGGTAGTGACTTGTTACAGCTGTACAGGGCGGTAGTGACTTGTTACAGTTGTACAGGGCGGTAGTGACTTGCTACAGCTGTACTGGACATTGGTTGAATACTTACCTGGCTGGGAAGAGACCATGATCAGTGTCCTTAGATCCTGTCCAAGGTAAGTTTTTGAGTAAGATGGCTGTAACCAATTCTAGAGCTTCAGGCCAGGGAGTGTGTAACACCGTTCGGGTGGTGAAGGATAAGGAAGGTGGTGCCTACGGTTGACTGTACCTTCTTCATTAAGAAAATCCTTATTGATTGCTGTGGATTCCAAGCTGCAGACATCTTCTGCCTGCAGGATTTCCCCAGCAGTGGATATTTCGACGTGACGTTTAAGAACGTGGCGGGATGAACAAAGAACAAAGAACAGTACAGCACAGGAACAGGCCATTCGGCCCTCCAAGCCTGCGTCGATCTTGATGCCTGCCGAAACTAACACCTTCTGCACTTCCGGGGGCAATATCCCTCTATTCCCATCCTATTCATATATTTGTCAAGATGTCTCTTAAACGTCGCTATCGTATCTGCTTCCACCACCTCCCCTGGCAGCAAGTTCCAGGCACTCACCACCCTCTGTGTAAAAAACTTGCCTCGCACATCCCCTCTAAACTTTGCCCCTCGCATCTTAAACCTATGTCTCCTCGTAACTGACTCTTCCACCCTGGGAAAAAGCTTCTGACTATCCACTCTGTCCATGCCACTCATAACTTTGTAAACCTCTATCATGTCGCCCCTCCACCTCCGTCGTTCCAGTAAAAACAATCCGAGTTTTTCCAACCTCTCCTCATAGCTAATGCCCTCCAGACCAGGCAACATCCTGGTAAACCTCTCTGTACCCTCTCCAAAGCCTCCACGTCCTTCTGGTAGTGTGGCGACCAGAATTGCATGCAATATTCTAAGTGTGGCCTAACTAAGGTTCTGTACAGCTGCAACATGACTTGCCAGGCATCAAGTTCCTGAAGGCGTTCAAGGAGAAAGGGGACCGGGCGCCGCTGTCGATCCTCACAGTGGAGCCACTCTTCACGCTGCCATCACAACGTGACTGGGTGGTGACGATTCACCTCTACAACCCCCATGTTCCTGTGGTGGATGTACTCACCTTTCTCACCAGGTACATCGAGGTGGTCGGCAGCAGCACTGATGTCAAGGACCCATTTGGGATTTGGACCAGCAAGCGGCAGGTCAAGGTGACCTTGAAGGTCGATGTCAACGGAGCCATCGTCCGTCCTCCCTCCAGCTTCGCTATCGGGGGAAGTCGAGGATTCTTGGTCTACGCTGGGCAGCCCAGAGTTTGTCGCACCTGTGGCAAATCTGGTCACGTGGCGGCCAACTGCAACACAGTCGTCTGCAAGAACTGCAAGAAGGAAGGCCATCAGACCAAGGACTGTAAGCAGACTAAGTGTTGCAACCTGTGCGGTGAGGCAGGCCACCTCTACAAAACCTGCCCCAAACACTGCCTCAGTTATACTCAGGTGGCAAGGTCCAAGGAAAGACTGGGAGAAGGAACGGCGAATGCATCTGGTGCTGGGAAGGAAACAAGCAATCCTCTCCACAGCGAGGAAAGTCTACCTGAGAAGGAGAAGAAAGGGGAAGCAGCTGAAACCAGCAACCCAACACCTGCCCTGTGCCTGGAAACCCCTCCTCCACAGACAGAATCAATGGAGGAGGAGGCAGCAGATGGACAAACTGGTCAATGGCAAGTGGTACAAAGGAAAACCACAAAGAAAAAAACCACCTAAAGCAGAACAGGCCACCACCCAAACCAAGAGGAGGCTACTGTCTGAGACAGACTACAACAGCTCCTCTTCACTGGACGAGGAAGGGCCGGAATGACGGCCCCTTCAAAAGAGGCGGCAGAACTCAAAGGAGCTGGAAGATAAAGCCCCCTAGCCCACGGGCACTGGAAGCTGTGATGGGCCTGGCACGCCCCAAACCCAAAGTGCCGAACCCAGCGAGATGCCCAGCGCATCCCAGCTCCGGGAGACCGAGAGTAGTGAAGCGTCGGGCGCACTCCGGCTCTGGGAAGCCGGGAGCAGTGATGTCTTCGAGGTGGAACAGAGGTGAAAGACGACACCAGCAGAGGATGACCCAAGCTTTGCTGCCTACTGGACCCCGCCCCCCCCACCAATGTCACCCCCGCTTAGTAACTAGGAGGGGTTTTTGAGCCCAACAAATGTGAAACAGCTTGTGTACACTATGGGTATGTAGGAACATACCAAAGAACTGGGACTAGCAAGGACAAATGGTGTGGGAAGCAATACCCAACTTTAAAATGAGTATAAAGATTGCTTCGATTAACGTGCATAGCGTTAAATCCACTACGCGATGTGTTTTGACCTTGGACGACCAAGGAGCAGGAGTAGGCCATTCGGCCCTTCGAGCCTGCTCCGCCATTCATTATGATCATGGCTGATCATCCAACTCAGTAGCCTGTTGCCACTTTCCCCCCCCCCCCCCCCCCCATACCCTTTGATCCCTTTAGACCCAAGAGCTATATCTAACTCCTTCTTGAAAACATACAATGTTTTGGCCTCAACTGCTTTCTGTGGTAATTCCACAGGCTCACCACTCTCTGGGTGAAGAAATTTCTCCTCATCTCAGTCTTGAAAGGTTTACCCCGTATCCTTAGACTATGCCCCTGGTTCTGGACTCCCCCACCATTGGGAACATCCTTCCTGCATCTACCTTGTCAAGTCCTGTTAGAATTTTATTGGTTTCTATGAGATCCCCCCTCACTCTTCTGAACTCCAGTGAATATAATCTTCACCGACTCAATCTCTCCTCATACGTCAGTCCCGCCATCCCAGGAATCAGTCTGGTAAACCTTCGCTGCACTCCCTCTATAGCAAGAACATCCTTCCTCAGATAAGGAGACCAAAACTGCACACAATATTCCAGGTGTGGCCTCACCAAGGCCCAATATAATTGCAGCAAGACATCCCTGCTCCTGTACTCGAGTCCTCTCGCTATGAAGGCCAACATACCACGTGCCTTTTTTACCGCCTGTTGCACCTGCATGCTTACCTTCAGCAACTGGTGTACGAGAACACTTGGAAATGCACTTGAAGTGCTGTCACTGACTGGCCTACAGACCAAGAGCTGGAAGGTGCGATATCTCTTTTTGGGCCAGCACAGACATGATGGGACAAATGGCCTCCATTGCTAATTTTCTACATTTCTATGTTCCGACGAGGAAGTTCTTCACCTGCTCGAACCTCTTACATAATAATAGCTGGAGGCTGTTCAGCATCTTCAGGCTGTAACACAGGAGCAGGCATCGGCCCTCAAGGGAGCACAGCTAGTTCTGGAGCACAAATCTTCAGGACTAAAGCAGGGGTGTTGTCAGGACCATTAGCCTTTGCTGCATCCAGTGCATTCTGCTGTTTCTTGATATCATGTGGAGTGAATCGAATTGGCTGAATATTCAAGTTCTGTACGAGCAAACAACTATCTGCAAGTTTCTTAATCATGCTCCCTACATTTAAGTTTAGATAATAAATATGTACCACTGTTACACACCACTGGAAGTGTGATGATACATCACAGACTAACTCTGAAGAGTTATGAAAATGGACTTTGTCTTTAAAAAAATGAACCTTTATTTTAAAAAGTGAACAACAATCCAAAAGGAGCATTGATGAAAAGGGGAGTGGCCTTTGGCATATTCAAATATGACGAAGACAATGGACAATCTTCAAAGCCAAAGGATGTAAATGGAATTCACCTTACACATATCCTAAAATGTTCCAGAACTCCACATCTTCTTCTGAAACAAAGTAGCCACATCCTGGGCCATTGTGCCATCATCATGGGGAAGGGATGAGAATGTTTTCTCCCAGGAGATGAGAGGTGACACAGTTTTACCTTAAAAAAAAAAGACAGCCAGAGAGAGGGAGAGAGAGAGACTATCCAGAAGGTGAAGCTATTTGTAACAGCTTGAGTTCCAGCCAAGCCAGGAAGCGCAGTGCCCTACTGAAAAAAAATCAACAGCTACAGTATACAGCAGCGAGAGCTAGAAGTAACCCACCATCTTCAACAGGACCTTCAATCTAGAGACAAATCTACAATCATCTCAGGCCTGCACCCATCTGGAACTTGATTTTCAAGAAAATTCAACAGGTTTATCATAACCTTTCTCCCCACTAAAAAGCACCTTCCTTTTTCCCTTTGCTATCTGTTTCTTCTTGTGTGTGTGTGCGTGCGTGCAAGCGAATGTGAGTGGATGCAGTTGCAACAATTTCAGGGATAAGGCATATTATTCAACAATCAATTGACTTTCTGATTTTTAAAACCTGCAAGAAAACATATTTCTGTCTATTTATTTGCAAAATAAAATTACCAAGGGGCTAAACTCTAATACAAATACATTTGTTGCAGTCAGTTGGGGAATTGAACTGTGGGAACCACCCATGTGACACCCTGTGGCCGTAACAAATTGGGGCTCGAAGCCGGGATCTGAACCGCCAGATAAACAAGAGATTTGGAAGATGGGCGGAAAACTGACCTCTAAAATTATGGAGAAATAAACAGACAGGTTTTCATGGATTCTTCAGGTTTTTCTCTACAATACTACAGACATGGCCACATTTATTACCAAAGAGTTTGTAGAGCAGGGAGAGAGGTATTCACAGAATCACAGAATTGTTCCAGCACAGAAGGAGGCCATTCGGCCCATCGTGTCTGCACCGGCTCGCCGAATGAGCAATTCACCTATTGCCATTCCCCTGCCTTCTCCCCGTAACCCTGCACATTCTTCCTTTTCAGATAACAGTCTAATTCCCTTTTGACTGCCCCAATTGAACCTGCCTCCACCACACTCTCTGTCAGCGCATTCCAGATCCTAACCACTCGCTGCGTGAAAAAAGCTTTTCCTCGTGTCACTTTTGCTTCTTTTACCAAATACTTTAAATCTGTGCCCTCTCGTTCTTGATCCTGTCACAGGTAGGAACAGTTTCTCTCTATCTACTCTGTCCAGACTCCTCGTGATTTTGAATACCTCTATCAAATTACCTCTCAGCCTTCTCTTCTCCAAGGAAAACAGTCCTAACTTCTCCAATCTGCCTTCATACCTTAAATTCCTCATCCCTGAAACTATTTTCGTGAATCTTTTCCGTACTCTCTCCAATGCCCTCACATCTTTCATAAGGTGCGGAGCCCAGAACTGGACACAATACTCCAGCTGAGGCTGAACTAATTTCTTACACAAGTTTAACATAACTTCCTTGCTCTAGCACTCTATGCCCCTATTAATAAAGCCCAGGATACTGTATGCTTTATTAACCGCCGTCATCCAGGCCCCCACCTGCCAAGAATGAGGCACATTAATTTTGCCACATGGACATTAAATTTCAAATTGCTGCTGGGAAGGAGAGAAGGCCTGTTACAAGGGGTTGTCAGGCCCTTGGCTGGAAAGACATTTTTGCATATTAACAGACAGTGCGTGTAGACAAATGCCCATGCCCTGACACACACAATACACAAAGCCAGAAGTGGTTATACCGGTCACGTGACTACCCTGCTGGCCAACCTGGGGAGTTTTAAATTGGAGAGACAGTGTTTGAACTGGGAGAAAGCCATTTGCTGCTGGACTGAAGCAGACCTCCTCTCCTGTCCTGTCTGCTCCCATCTCTTTCTCACAGAACTCCAAAAACCGACTGAAGCCACATGAACCCCAAGAGAGAAAAGTCTCCTACAGTGAACAAGGTTCAAGAAGAATAGTGGGCCCCAACGAAAAGCGAGATCTACTCTACAGTGAGCTCAAAGAACTGTAACAACAACTCTTCAGATATCGTCTCAAACCTTTCCACTTTATTTTTTCTTCTGCTCTTTTCTGTCTCTATTTGCATGTGTGTATCACATATGCATGCTAGCATGGGCACGTTGTGTATCTGCATACGTCAACCAAATTAGAGTTTAAGTTTAATAAAATTTCACCTTTCTTCTTTAAACCTGTTTGTGCTCATTTCTTTGTCTTATAATTGGAAAGCGGTGAACAAGGATTCACCAAGGGGGAGCTAAAAACAGTGTGTTTAAAAATAAACCCTATTACAGAAAGACCAGGTGAAGGCTGAAAGGGAACCCTAGACCCCTTTCTCACCTGGTCATAACAACAGCCCTCTCCTGTCACCTTCAATGACTTATGCACATATACCCCCAGGTCCCTCTGCTCTTGCACCCCCTTTAGAGTTGTACCCTTTATGTTCTATTATCTCTCCATGTTCTTCCTACCAAAATGAATCACTTCACACGTCTCCACATTGAACTTCATCTGCCACCTGTCCGCCCATTCCACCAACTTGTCTATGTCCTTTTGCAGTTCTCCACTATCCTCCTCACAGTTCACAATGCTTCCAAGTTTCGTATCATCTGCAAACTTTGAAATTGTGGCCCTGCACACCAAGGTCTAGGTCATTAATATATATCAGGAAAAGCAAAGCTCTCAACACTGACTGGGGAACTCCACTACAAACCTTCCTCCAGCCCGAAAAAACATCCATTAACCACTACTCTCTGTTTCCTGTCACTCAGCCAATTTCATATCTATGTTACTGCTGTTTCTTTCGTTCCACGAATTATAATTTTGTTCACAAGTCTGTTGTGGGGCACTGTATCAAACGCCTTTTGAAAGTCCATGTACACCACGTCAAAGGATTGCCTTTATCAACCCTCTCTGTTACCTCCTCAAAAAACTCCAGCAAGTTAGTTAAACATGATTTTCCTTTAACAAATCGTGCTGGCTTTCTTTAATTAACCCGCATTTGTCCATTGGTCCCAAATTATTGTTTCCATGATTAGTTAAACAAATTAAGTGTTGAGGATTTAAGGAGCTTAGCTGCAGAGGTGGGAATCACTTTCAGACAAAAAGCAAAGGCACCCAAACTGGTGAAAAGTCTAGCCAACCGTTTTAAACTTACCCCTTAACCAGAATCAGAATCTGAAAAAGTAATTCTAGCTGGAATACAATTACATGTGAAAAAAAGGAAGAAATGGAGTTTCAGTTTCAAAAGAAAAAGGAGGAAAGGGAGATGCAAAGAGAGGCAGTGGCAAAAAGAATCCTGACATTAATGCAAATCAGCAGACAAGCGCCCGAGGGAGATTCCAGAAATGCAATGCCTCGATGTAAAGCTGTGTTGCACAGTGTAGGAAGCAGTAATGCGGACATGACATTGCTGGTAAAAATAGCCTCAGAGACCATTTATAAAACGAATGGCCCGTACGGGGATCGAACCCGCGACCTTGGCGTTATTAGCACCACGCTCTAACCAACTGAGCTAACCGGCCGCCGTATGTATTAAGATTGTAACACATTGTCAGATCCACCAGCCCGCAGACAGACTGAGTGACTCAGTTAAGTTAAACTCCTGCATTCAAATCGAATTTTCTAAAGAGAGGCTGATAATGTTGGCTCGAAATATTTACTGTACAACCTCATCATTACTGTACTTGACAATAGGAGCCCAGACTGCATCAACAGAAGCGGACTGATCGGCTGTGGGGGGCAGCACTTTTATGCAACGGCTGCGCGGCTCCCTCGCCTGCAATTCCTTGGTTTGGGGTGAAATTACAGTAATTGACACGTGAGAAGTCTCAAGTTCAAATCCACCGATCTGACAAAGCTGGTAGCTTCTATCTGGACCTCAGAATAAATTCCAAACTCTCTCCAACTATCTAACTCCCTTTGCCTCCTTATTAGTTCATCACCATCATGAGGACTTCTGTATCCAGTTCTGTCCTGAGACTGTTCTATTGCCCTTGTATTGTCATTGTATCACCGTAGCAAGTTCAGGCCTTTGCTGCATTTTTATGTAAGCCTATGGTGACTACTACTGTGAGATTGTAATCCAGCACTATTGGAGGGTCGTTACTATGTGGTGCTTTTCTGATGCAACAAGTCACTTCTGAACCCACTATCAGTACTCGCACGGTGCTTTCCCACTCCACTCTTTCACCCCATTTTACCAGTCAATGGACCTCACTTCTTGGCCAGCATCCTGAAAATTCAACCATTGTTTAAACTTGCCAGTAGCTTTTCCTGCATGTCCCACAATTATCGCATCCCTCCATTCGCTAGATCCACCTGGAATATGTCATCCAGGTACCCACATTGGGCATTTGGCCTTTGGATGTGACCCTCTCTCCTTTATAATGCACCAAAGCTCCTGAATTAAATTCCGTCTCAGATGGTCGTATAAGATGCGTCAGAGCTCTCCGAATTTTTTCCATGATCTCAGCCTTGATGAAAGCCTGTCTCCCCACATGAAAAGCTGCAGAAGAAAGTAGAACTAATTGTAGTATCTTCGAGAGCAGGAGATCAAGCGCGCAGCAAAGGTGGCAATCTGGAATTTTGCCCATTGACTCATTGATAGGGACTAAACCTTCCAACCATCTGGAGAGGATCAATTGTGTAGACCTCCCATGCCAGGGCAGTTGTCAACTTGCAGTCTGTTTATGCAGGATTTCATCAATGATCACATGATTCCTTTCACAGAGACAACTGATGTAATAACCTTCAGCTGCCGTATTCATAACCATTCATAACACATGTCTCTGAATTCATTATCAGCAAATTCCCCACCATTACCAGTCATAACTTCACTGGTGCTCCACGTTCAGTCCCTACCCATGATTTTATCTATAATAACCTATTTTGTCCTTACTAGGTATTATTGCAGCAAGACTAAGTCTAGTTCTACAAAATGTAAAATGAAAATATTTCTTTCTTTATCCCATAACTTTAGATCCATGGTAACTACCTTGTTGAAGTCATGTACAATTGGACTGAATGGTGTCCTCCGATACTTTTGACAGATTGCACACTTTGCACTAATCTCTTCTATTAGCTCGTATTGTAAGACCTCTCTCCCAAGACTGACAGGTTACTGATTCGTACTTGAGTTGAGGAAATTACACAAGGTCTGTCTTTAAGATTTTATTGTCCTTAAGATAGATTCAAAACCTCTATCACTATTGCTATGAATTCGAGCAGTACAGCGATAATGTTACAATAATAAGACAACCACCACTCAGATGACCAAACTAGCATGGGTTATAGATCCTCAGAGGTGAGATGAAGTGCCAGGCCACCTCTTCTGACTGCAGTGCTGATATTGCTTTGTCACTATCTTGCATACAGTTCTTGTCCTGCTCAGTAAATTCCCATCATGCAGAGGCTGTGAGGGGCTTTGCCCTCCCCCTCACCTTCAGTTGTCATGAGTTGTCAATTTGCTCACTCGCCTTACGAGACCCCGAGTTGCTCAGTCACAATACACATTGTGCAAAACTTGTTTTTAACTTGTGTTCTGTCTTGCAGATCTCCTCTCAGTTGCAGATGTCTTGTTTCATAAACCCCATGGTGCCATCCAAGCTGCTTGCATTGTCTGGCTTTATTAACCATTTAGAAAATGAGTTTAATACAACTTCCACAATACAGAAAGTTTTCCAAAACGAATTTACCCATCAGTTCTCAAAGCATACTGGTGAATTTAGTCAGGCTCTTGGCCTTCATTCATCAAAGTTTGTTATCCATCTCCAGTAAATCCTCAGAGTAGCACATAAAGAATGAGCTTATTCTCCTTTTATCACTGGAAGGCAGCTCGCTACATTCATCAGCTCTCTTTTACTTCAAAAAGTCTTTTGGTCGGGAAAAGCATTTTAATATCCACAAGAGCTCAGGCTCTGTACATTCTTACAATCCATCCTCAAGTGCGTGTACGCCCAGATTTTGGGTTGCAGGTACTTACTCGAGAGCACCCTGTGTTTCTGTAGCAGCCTGTTTTTTTGTTGCTGGTACCATCTCTTGTCATGGCAAGCTATTGTGAACAGGTAAAACACAACTACCAGCTGAGCAACAACTCAAACATGGGAGATAATTCTTATCCGTGGATGGACCTCAATATTCATGTCACTATCCCACCGAGATTAATCATCCCCGCCCTTCGGTATTTCCTTTCTTACTTCATGATTTCTCTGGGTCAGAACGTAGTAACATTTTTGAGAGTGATTAATCTGTTTCAGTAACTCCGTCAGATGCTCAGGCAGGGGTGGTATGTTGTATCTAAATCTAGTGACATTGATGCAACTGCTCTTTGAACTCATCTTCCACTGCGATGGTTAGTTGGTCATGTAAATTTATATTTGAGTATTGTTGAAAATAGAGACACTTTGTCAAAGCTTTTCATCGTGCACTCATCAGGACAATTCGCAAGAATACCAATGTATTGGTAATGTACCTTGGTACATTGGTATTCTTGCGAATTGTCCTGATGAGTGCAAGATGAAAAGCTTTGACAAAATGTCTCTATTTTCAGCAACACTCAAGTTCTCTACTACCAAACAGCTAAATATATATTATCACCCACACTCCAATCGTTAAAGGTCTGACCGGAGTAAAACAAAATGTTCCTGTCGCAATAGGACATTTCAGATTACCGTACAGGTATCCCCAGTGTATAAAGGTGACACAATATACCCCTTTTTCCCAATATGATGATCTCATTGGGAAGTGCTCCCCCTGTCACCTTCATGGCGCAATTACATGCCACATGATCCCACTTAAACCCGCAAGTGGAGGGCTACATGCTCTGCCAGGTCATGAGGCAAATGAACGCATCCCAGACTCGGGTGCAACCAGTGAGGTCTGGGGCCAAATACATGATCCTCAGGCCACATACTTTGGGGGTTCACCATACTAAATAGCCTCCCCAGCATACCCCTATGTTTTCCACATAAAATAGCGGTTATACGCTCCTGCAGAACAGGATAATACAGTACCGAATCCAACAGCGTGACATCCCTCTGCTCTAGCCAGTCACAGTAATGTTTCCCCGAGTATGCCTGCACCAATTTCCTGACCTGACATATAATCAGATTAAGTTGGCAGGGGAGCATAGCCTTTAAATGTTGATCAGTCACCCATAAGGGAAGCTTCCCCTCAGCCATTCGCTGCAGGTTTTCCCTGGCTTGTTCTGCCAACTGACATTATACATACATCGTTTCGCATGGTCTTGTCAAAGGCATCATGGTTTACTTGTAAAATTTTATTCATTCTTTTAGCAAGGGACTCTACATACTTGACTATATCTTGAACGTGGATAGTCATAATTCCATCCTCCTTCAATTCTCCCTGTTGCAAAGTGTTCATCTCATTCAGGATTATCAAGAGGTTTCCAACTGTTTAACCAAGCCTTTTAATGTGGCCAGATCAAGAGTATTGATAAAGGAAGTACCAGTGTTAAGGGTGGTTGTAACATCATTTAAGCACCACCTGGTATGCCACATATCATTATTTCCCTTCCCAGTTCCTTTCATAGTCTGGGTATTAGTAGTTTTGGAGCAAGCATTCACCCTATGATAATTTGGAACTTTTCTGTGATATAGGATCTCTAAATTCTCCTCTGCCAGTGTGCTTTTGTGAAATTCCTCCATTAATTTATGCATTAATGGTCCATACAGTTGTATGGTCTTAGACTTGCACCATTCCAGCAACCCTAACCCTAACAGGCACCATCACTTGATGCACATCATGTTGTAATATCATTCAGGTTGGGACTAGCACCAGTTCATTTGTTGGTCCTGGGTATATTTGGGGTGGACAACCGGGTTTTTTTGTTGTCATTCCTTTGTCTTATTTGTCCACAGTGTGGCTTTCGTGCAGAGAGATCGACCATTGACATGCTGTTCTCCCTTCATCAGATACAGGAGAAATGCCGCGAACAACAGATGCCCCTCTACATTGCTTTCATTGATCTCACCAAAGCCTTTGACCTCGTTAGCAGACGTGGTCTCTTCAGACTACTAGAAAAGATCGAATGTCCACCAAAGCTACTAAGTATCATCACCTCATTCCATGACAATATGAAAGGCACAATTCAGCATAGCGGCACCTCATCAGACCCCTTTCCTATCCTGAGTGGCATGAAACAGGGCTGTGTTCTCGCACCCACACTGTTTGTGATTTTCTTCTCTCTGCTGCTTTCACATGCGTTCAAGTCTTCAGAAGAAGGAATTTTCCTCCACACAAGATCAGGGGGCAGGTTGTTCAACCTTGTCCATCTAAGAGCGAAGACCAAAGTACGGAAAGTCCTCATCAGGGATGTCCTCTTTGCTGACAATGCTGCTTTAACATCTAACACTGAAGAGTGTCTGCAGAGTCTCATCGACAGGTTTGCGGCTGCCTGCAACGAATTTGGCCTAACCATCAGCCTCAAGAAAACGAACATCATGCGACAGGACGTCAGAAATGCTCCATCCATCAAGATCAGCCACCACGCTGTGGAAGTGGTTCAAGAGTTCACCTACCTAGGCTCAACTATCACCAGTAACCTGTCTCTAGATGCAGAAATCAACAAGTGCTTGGGAAAGGCTTCCACTGCTATGTCTAGACTGGCCAAGAGGGTGTGGGAAAATGGCGCACTGACATGGAACACAAAAGTCCGAGTGTATCAAGCCTGTGTCCTCAGTACCTTGCTCTATGGCAGCGAGGCCTGGACAGCCAAGAGCGACGTCTCAATTCATTCCATCTTCCCTGCCTCCGAAGAATACTTGGCATCAGGTGGCAGGACCGTATCTCCAACACAGAAGTCCTCAAGGCGGCCAACATCCCCAGCTTATACACACTACTGAGCAAGCGGCGCTTGAGATGGATTGGCCATGTGAGCCGCATGGAAGATGGCAGGATCCCCAAAGACACATTGTACAGCGAGCTCGCCACTGGTATCAGACCCACCAGCCGTCCATGTCTCCGCTTTAAAGACATCTGCAAACGCGACATGAAGTCCTGTGACATTGATCACAAGTCGTGGCAGTCAGTTGCCAGCGATCGCCAGAACTGGCGGGCAGCCGTAAAGGCGGGGCTAAAGTGTGGCGAGTCGAAGAGACTTAGCTGTTGGCAGGGAAAAAAGACAGATGCGCAAGAGGAAAGCCAACTGTGTAACAGCCCCGACAAACAAATTTTTCTGCAGCACCTGTGGAAGAGCCTGTCACTCTAGAATTGGTCTTTATAGCCACTCCAGGCACTGCTCCACAAACCACTGACCACCTCCAGGCGCTTACCCATTGTCTCTCGAGACAAGAGGCCAAAGAAGAAGAAGAAGAAGAAGAAGAAGATTCATTGGGAGAGGGATTTTCAGACGAACCTTTAATTCAACTGCATGTATGACCACATTCCTATCACGACATCCTTTTATGTGATAGGTGACAACACTGTTATTGTTGCTATACCATCATACAGCTGGTCACATCCCTTCCAATCTCTTGAGCCATGGACAAGCTATCCAGGTCATCCGACTTGAACCCACCGGTTACCACACTTAAGACTTAGGCATCTGTAAATTCCCTCATTACTTTCTGATAAAGTCTAAATTTCAGGGGTGTCATTTTCTTTCTTTGACTATGTCACGGGGTGATAAAAATCTGTGGGTCTCATCTGTGGGCGGAAGGTAGCTCCGGACCCAGGGCAGAAGTTTGTACAGCTCCCGTGCCCTGTCCATCTACACCTGGATGATACTGTACCTGGGGAGGCATGACATTGGGCATTTCCTCCATATCATCCCAGTAGACTGACTGCATCCTAATTATGATCATAATCGTGGCCTGTTGTCTCCTCGATCTGCTTGTGGGCTGAAAAAGCTTCATCAGGTTAATATGAAACAATTTAACTCAGGTAAATAAAAACAAAAATACTGGAAATACTCAGCAGGTCTAGCAGCATCTGTGGAGAGAGAAGCAGAGTTAACGTTTCAGGCCTGCGACCTTTCATCAGAAGGTTCTGATGACTCCCCAAAGCCTGTCCACTATCTACGAGGCACAAGTCAGGAGTGTGATGGAATACTCTCCACTTGCCTGGATAGGTGCAGCGCTAACAACACTCAGGAAGCTCGACACCATCCAGGACAAAGTAGCCCGCTTGATTGGCACCCCATCTACAAACTTTCACTCCCTCCACCACCGACGCAGAGTGGCAGCAGTGTGTACCATCTACAAGATGCACAGCAGCAACTCACCAAGGCTCCTTAGACAGCACCTTCCAAACCCACGTCCTCTACCAACTAGAAGGACAAGGGCAGCAGATGTGTGGCATCACCACTACCTGCAAGTTCCCCTCCAAGCCACACACCATCCTGACTTGGAACTATATCACTGTCGCTGGGTCAAAATCCTGGAACTCCCTTTCTAACAGCACTGGGTGTACCTACCTCACATGGAGTGCAGTGGTTCAAGGAGGCAGCTCACCATCACCTTCTCAAGGGCAATTAGAGTTGGGCAATAAATGCTGGCCTGGCCAGCGACGCCCATGTCCCATGAATGAATAAAATATTTTTTTGTATCTGTCTTCACAGTAGAAGCCACAAATTACTTACCAGAAATAGAGGGTAACCAAGGAGCTAATAAGAGTGAGGAAGTTAAGGCAAGTAATATTATAGAGAAAAAGTATTGGAAAAACTTAAGGGACTAAAAGCTGACAAATCCCAGGACCTGATAGCCTACATCCAAGGGTTCTAAAAGAGGTAACTGCAGAAATAATGGATGCACTGGTTATGATTTTCCAAAATTCCCTAGATTCTAGAACAGTCCCAGCATATTGAAAGTTAGCAAGTGTAACTCCGCTATTCAAGAAAGGAGGGAGAGAGAACAAAGGGAACTACAGGCTAAGTAGCCTGACATCAGTTGTTGAAAAAATGCTGGAATCTATTATCAAGGAAGTCTTAACAATGCACCTAGAAAATCATTGGATGATCAGACAAAGTCAACATGGTTTAAAAAAAAATGTTTTATGGGATGTGGGCATCGCTGGCCAGGCCAGCATTTATTGTCCATCCCTCATTTTCAACTGAAGGTGGTGAGCTGCCTTCTTGAACCGCTGCAGTCCGTGTGAGGTAGGTACCCACACATTGCTGTTTGGGAGGGAGTTCCAGGAGTTTGATCCAGCGACAGTGAAGGAACTGCGATATAGTTCCAAGTCAGGATGGTGTTTGGCTTGGAGGGGAACTTGCAGGTAGTGGTGATGCCACACATCTGCTGCTCTTGCCCTTCTAGGTGGTAGAGGTTGCGGGTTTGGAAGGTGCTGCCTGAGGAGCCTTTGTGCCTTGCTGCAGTGCACCTTGTAGATGGTACGCACTGCTGCCACTATGTATCGGCGGTGGAGGGAGTGAATGTTGAAGGTGGTGGATGAGGTGCCAATCAAACTGGCTGCTTTGTTCTGGATGGTGTTGAGCTTCTTGAGTGTTGTTGGAGCTCCACCTATCCCAGGCAAGTGGACAGTATTGATGGTGGACAGGCTTTGGAGAGTCAGGAGGTGAGTTACTTGCTGCAGGAGTCATAGAATCATCGAACTTTTAAGGCACAGAAAGAGGCCACTTGGCCCATCATGTCTGTGCTGGCCGAAAAACGATCCACCTATTCTAATCCCACCTTTCCAGCATTTGGTCCGTAGCCCTGCAGATTTCAGTACTTGAGGTGCATATCCAGACTCCTTTTGAATTAATTAAGGGTCTCTGCCTCAACTACCCTTTCAGGCAGTGAGTTCCAGACCCCCACCACCCTCTGGGTGAAAATGTTTTCCTCATCTCCCCTCTAATTTTTCTACCAATCACTTTAAATCTATGCCCCCTCGTCACTGACCTCTCTGCTAAGGTGAATAGACCCTTCACCTCCACTCGATCCAGGCCCCTCAAAATGTTGTGCATTTCAATCAGATCTCCCCTCGGCCTTCTCTGTTCCAAGGAGAACATCCCCAGTCTATCCAATCTTTCTTCATAGTTGCATTTTTCCAGTCCTGGCAACATCCTCGTAAATCTCCTCTGTACCCTCCCTAGCGCAATTACATCCTTTCTGTAAGGAGGTGACCCAAACTGCACACAGTACTCAAGTTGTGGCCGAACCAATGAGTTATACAGTTCTAGCATAACCTCCCTGCTCTTATATTCTAAACCTCGTTAATAAAGGAAAGGATTCCATATATCTTCTTAACCACCTTGTCCTGCTACATTCAGCGATCTGTGGACATTCACTCCAAGGTCCCTCACTTTCACTACACTTCTCAGTATTTTCCCATTAATTGTGCATTCCTTTGCCTTGTTTGACCTCCCCAAATGCATCATCTCACACTTCTCCAAGTTGAATTCCATTTGCCAATTTTCTGGCCATGTGACCAGACCATCACTATCTTCCCGCAGCCGACAGCTATCCTCCTTGCTATCTACCACACAGCCAATCTTTGTGTCGTCTGCAAACTTCTTGATCGTGTCCCCTAATTTTACATCCAAATCTTAATCCCTAGCCTCTGAACTGCTCTTGTAGCTATGGTATTTATACGGCTACTCCAGTTCAGTTTGCGGTCAATGGTAACCCCTAGGATGTTGTTACTGGGGGAATTCAGCAATGGTAATGCCATTGAATGTCAAGGGGAGATGGTTAGATTTTCTCTTGTTGGAGATGGTCATTGCCTGGCACTTGTGTGGCGTGAATGTTACTTGCCACTTATCAGTCCAAGCCTGGATATTTCTACACAGACTGTTTCAGTATGAGAGGGGTCGCGAATGGTACTGAAAATTGTGCAATCAGCGAACATCCCCACTTCTGACTTTATGATTGAAGGAAGGTCATTGATGAAGCAGCTGAAAATGGTTGGGCCCAGGACACTATCCTGAGGAAACCTACAATGATGTCCTGGAGCTGAGATGATTGACCTCCAACAACCACAACCATCTTCCTTTGCGCTATGTACGATTCCAACCAGCGGAGAGTTTTCCCCCTGATTCCCATTGACACCAGTTTTGCCAGGGCTCCTTGATGCTATACTTGGTCAAATGCTGCCTTGATATCAAGCGCAGTCACTCTCACCTCACCTTCCACAAATGGAAATAGTGTTCGACAAATGTATTAGTTTTTTGAGGATGTAATTAGTCATGAAGATAAAGGGGAACCAATAGATGGAGTATACTTGGATTTCCAAAAGGCATTTGATAAGGTGCCACACAAAAGGTTAACATGCAAGCTAAGGGCTCACGGAATTGGGGGTAATATATTAGCATGGATGGCAGATTTGTTAATGGATGGGAAGTAGAAAGTGGGGATAAACGGGGCATTTTCAAGTTGGCAGGCTGTAACTAGTGAAATGCTGCAAGGATCGCTGCTGAGGTCTCAGCTATTTACAATCTATATTAATGACTTAGTCAAAGAGATTGAGAGCAATGTATCTAAGTTTGCTGACAATACAAAGTTTGGTGGGAATGTCAGCTGTGAGGAGGACACAGAGAGCCTGCAAAGAGATCTAGACAGGGGTCAACTGAATTGGCAACAAGGTGGCAGATGGAGTATAATGTGGGGAAGTGTGAGGTTATTCACTTTAGTAGTAACAGTAGAAAAGCAGAATACTTTTTAAAAGGCGTGGAACATGTAAATATTGATGTACAGAGACACTTGGGTGTACTCAAACTAGGAACACAGAATGTTATCGTGCAGGTACAAGCAATTAGGAAGGCAAATGGCGTGTATTGCAAGAGGATTGGAGCACAAGAATAAGGAAGTCTTGTTACAACTGGTCAAGGCTTTGGTGAGACCACATCTGGAGTACTGTGTGCAGTTTTGGTCTCCATATCTAAGGAAGGATATACTTCCCTTAGAGGCGGTACAGCAAAGGTTCACTAGACTGTTTCCTGAGATGAGAAGGCTGTCCTATGCGGACTAAATTGCGCACATACTTGTTGGAGTTTAGAAGAATTAGAGGTCATCTCATTAAAACAAGATTCTGAAATGGCTTGACAGGGTAGACACTGAGAGATTGCTTCTCCTGGCTAGGGAATCTAGAACACAGAGCTGTTTTCACATCCTCCTTGGGGAGGTGGGGCACAGGGCAGGACCATTCACTTTGCTTTTATTCTTATGGGTCTTCCTGCAGGGACGGGGAGTTTTAGTTACAAGGTTAGGTTGGAGAAGTGGGGCTTGTTCTCCTTACAGCAAAGGAGATTGAGGGGGATTTGATAGAGGTGTATAAGATTTAGATAGACAAAGAAAAGCTGTTCCCATTAGCTGATGGGACAAGAACTAGGGGACGCAGATTCATGGGAAGATGTGAGGAAGAACATTTTAATGCAATGAGTGATAATGACTTGGAACTTGCTGCCTACAAGGATGGTGGAAATGGAGAACTCAATTATTTTATAAGGAAACTGGATAGGTGCTTGCGGGAAATAAACTTGCAAGTCTACAGGGCCAGAACAGGAGAAACGGTACTGACTGAATTGCTCTAGAGAGAGGTGGCATGGACTTAATGGACCATATGGCTTTCTTCCGTGCCCTGATGACTCTAAGACGATAACATTGGAGGTAATCCTACCCTGACAATTTGCACTTACTTTCTGCCAATTTTCACCATGGCTATTAGGATTGTAGTTTTCTGTGTGAAACTTTTTTTTCCTGAGCTTCCAACCTTCATATTTAGGCAACCATTCTCTGCTTGCATGTTCTATTCTAGAAAGCCAGTTGGCAAAGGATAGAAATGGAACCAATCTTTACACACTTTTATATTTATTGAAAGTGTTACACATTATAAACATACACCTCCTAACTCCACAACCACAGTTTTAGTCTGTCTATTTTTATAGAAACGAGGAGGGGAGCAATTCAGTGATCTTCATAATAAGCTGGTGCACAGATTACTGGCCCGCTGTGAGAGCCTGCATGTGCCTTTAAGCACCGAGATCCTTCTTCTTACTTCTTAGGCAGTCCCTCGGGAATGAGGATGACTTTCTTCCGCTCCTAGGTTGCGGGTCCTTGGGTGACTGGATCACATTTTTTCAGGGAGGCTTTAAAAACATCCTTGAAGTGTTTCCTCTGCCCTCCTGGTAACCTCTTGCCTTGATGGAATTGGAGTAGAAAGCTTGTTTTGGGAGTCTTGTGTCAGGCATGTGGACGATCTGGCCCGCCCAACAAAACTGACTAGCCATGACTACTGTCTTGATACTGGGGGTGCTGGCCTGAGAGAGGCCACTGATATTGGAGTGTCTGTTGTGCCACTGAATTTGCAGGAACTTGCGGAGGCACCGCTGCTGATATCTCTCCAGGGTTTTGAGATATTTGCTGTACAGGGTCTATGTTTCTGATGCATATAGGAGGGCAGATAACACTGCGGCCCTGTAGACCATGAGCTTAGTGCCAGATTTGAGATCTTTGTCATCAAACACTCTTTTCCTCAGATGACCAAAGGATGTGCTGGCACACTGGAGGCGATGCTGAGTTTCATTGTCGGTGTTTGCCCTTGCTGAGAGGAGGCTCCCAAGGTATGACAAGTGATCCACTTTGTTCCATGGTTCAGTGTGGATCTTGATATTCAGGGGGGCAGTGTTGTGCTGTGGGAGCAGGCTGGTAGAGAACCTTTGTCTTCCGGATGTTTAGCTTAAAGCCCATTCTTTCATATGCCTATGTAAATGCATCGACGAGGGTTTGAAGCTCAGCCTCTGAGCATGCACATACAACACACTGTAGCTCAATGACAGAGGTTGGGGTGATCTTGGTTATGGACTGGAGGCAACGTCGGTTAAATAGCTTCCCGTTCATCCTGCAGAGTAGATCTACTCCAGCAGGGAGCATCATGGAGATGAAGTGGAGTGTTGCAGTGAGGAAGATGGAAAAGAGCATTGGTGCAATGACAGCCTTGGTTGACCCCAGTTTGTACTCGGATTGGGTCAACGGCAGAGCTGTTGGCAAGGATTACAGCTTGCATGTCGTTGTGCAGCAGGTGGAGGATGGTGGCGGATTTCTCCGGGCAACCAAATTTGAGGAGGCTATTCCAAAATCCTTCCTGGTTGATAGAGTCGAAGGCCTTTGTGAGGTCAAAGGCGGCCATGTATAAAGGTTGCTGCTGCTCCCTACATTTCTCTTGGAGTTGTCTTGCTGTGAAGATCATGTCCACTGTGCCTCTTGATGGAGGGAATCCACGTTGTGATTCTGGTAGGAGCTCTTCAGCCACGGGGAGGAGGTGGTTGAGAAGGACTCTTGCGATGACCTTCCCTGTGGCGGAC
Organism: Heterodontus francisci; assembly: GCF_036365525.1. Taxonomy (NCBI): domain Eukaryota; kingdom Metazoa; phylum Chordata; class Chondrichthyes; order Heterodontiformes; family Heterodontidae; genus Heterodontus; species Heterodontus francisci. The sequence continues at coordinate 9,009,333 of NC_090416.1, read as the reverse complement.
AGCAGGGATACCCCTCTGTAGATACCACAGTCGGTCTTGTTACCTTTTTTGAAGATGGTCGCGATTATGGTGTCTCGGAGATCCCCTGGCATGCTCTCCTCCTTCCAGATGAGGGAGATGAGACCATGTATTTGCGTTAAGAGTGTCTCTCCGCTGTATTTTAAAATTTCGGCAGGAATTCCGTCTATGCCTTACTGTTATTTTAGCTGTCATATGGCCTTTTCAATCTCATGACGGGCTGGAATTGTGCTGAGGTCGTGCTGTGTAGCATGCTGTGGAATGTGGTCGAGGGCATTCGCATCAAGGACTGAGACGCGATTGAGGAAATCTTCAAAGTGCTCCTTCCAATGAGTGCTAACTGCTTCTCTGTCCGTGATCAGCACCGCTCCAATTTCTGCTCTCAGTGGGATAGGTCCTTGGGTGCTAGGACCGTAAATGGTCTTGACCGCACTCAAGAATCCATGCATGTCGTGGCTGTCGGCGAATTGCTGTACTTCCTGTGCTCTTTCAGCCCACCAGCTGTTCTTTAGGTCACAGGCTTTTTGTTGGACCTCGGCCTTCAATCGCCTGTATACCTGCTTTTTTCCCTCAAATTTTGGTGATGCTTCCAGTTCAGAAACCCCTTGTGCTTGCAATGTAGTAGCTCCTGGATCTCCTGGTTTTTCTCATCAAACCAGTCTTGATGTTTCCTGATCGAGAAACCAAGAAAATCTTTGTAAGTGCTGATTATGGTAGCTTTGAGGACAGACCAGGCATTGTGGACATTCTGTGGTTCCTGTTCATTGAGCGTCGCCAAGTTGCTTGTAAGATGCTGCCTGAGGAGGTCTTTCTTCGCAGAGTCCTTGATATCATCGACATTGATATTCCTGCGGCCGTGCTTCTGCTACGGCCGTTTTTAGACTGGGTTCATGGAGATAGTAGCTCGGATTATGTGATGGTTGGTCCAGCAGTCATCGGCTCCTATCAAAGCATGGGTGATGCGAACACCCTTGTGGTCCTTCGCTCGGATGATGATTTCATCAAGCAAATGCCAATGCCTGGAGCGAGGGTGCTGCCATGAGGTCTTGTAGTTGTCTCTTTGACAAAATAGGGTGTTCGTTATGATCAGACCATTTCAAGGCACTTCGTCAGAAGAAGGACTCTGTTGGTGTTCGCCCTGCCAACACCTTCCTTGCCAGTCACATCTTTCCAAAGGTTTGTGTTCCTCCCAACTCTGGCATTGAAATCTCCGAGCTTGTCTTCCTTGGGAACACAGGACAGCAAGCGATCAAGGCTGGAGCAGAATTCCTCTTTGGCCTCGTTTCCTGCTTCTAGGGTTAGGGCATACGCACTGACGACTGTGGCGTGCTGCTTCTGGGCTAAGGTGAGCCAAAGGGTCATGAGATGCTCATTTATCCCACAAGGGAACTTGCTGAGGCAGTCGGCAAGTTCAGTTTTATGGTGAAGCCAACACCCGGTGGAGTCCACACTCTTCTGGTTTACCTTTCCAGAAGGAGGTGTATCCACCACCTTGTTCCTTGAGCTGGCCTGCTCCTGCCCACCATGTTTCATTCAGGGCAGCGATATCAATGTTGTGGCGGCAGAACAGCCGGGCTATGATAGTGGTGCGACGTTCAGATCTGTCGCCTTTGGGGTTGTCCATAAGAGTCCTGATATTTCGGGTCTCAAAGTTCATTTTGAGGGGGTGGAAGATGCCCATGTGTAGGTTCTTCTAACATGGGGTGGCCGTTGCACACCGACTACCACATGGTCCAAGCGAAGCAATGGCAGGGCTGGCTGAGATGATTGGAGACCAGGTTCCGCTACAAGCACGGGGACTAATACACACACACGGCCAGCATGTCCAGCTGGACAGCCCGGATGCAGGCCATGTGGATCTGAGTCAGGGTGTTCTTGAAGGGGTAGCTGAAAGCCTGCTCCAAGTCTACCAGCTCTATGAGGGGTCCTGGGGGACACACAACACCGGCCTCAGGGCCTGTGTCTTCCTGATGCTCCGATCTGTACGACAGGACCAAGATAGCCCTTTGTCCTGCTCTGCTCCTCGCTCTTTGTCCTGCTCTGCTCTTGGTAGAGACCACCATCTAATCAACATCCCCCCTCCACCCACCCTCACAAAATGCCAGCCCTACCAACCCAACAAAATGACAAATCCCTCAGAAAACCTTTCCCGGCCTTCACAAAATGGAGGCCCTCCCCGATTCGCACAAAATGGGGGCCTTCCCAATCCATACAAAATGGCGGCTATCCCCAACCACCTTCCCTGATCTTCACTAAATAGTGGAGGAACCCCGCCCCTCCCCCCCACCCCACCAGAATCTTCCCGACACGTTCCTACCACCTCCGCGACCCAGATCCGAAGCCATGATGGCAGCAGTCTGAGCATGTATGGCAGCAGCCGTGAATCTCATGACCTCCGTCTGAGCTTCCACTGTAACACTCAGGCATTGGGTGGCATCTGCCTGTGCTGCAATGGAAGCTGAGGCAATGGCCACCAGACGCTGCATCATGGACAGGTGTGTCCACAAGTGCTGTCACGGAGTTGACTGTACTTCCACACTGGAAGTATAGCTCTGTGTGATGGATGCCCTGTACCAATTTGAAGCGGGACCTCTCCCTGCTCCTTGACAATGACAATAGGCTCTGTGGCTGGCCTGTCAGTACAGCAAGCATCTCTGTGTGTATGTCCATCAGCATTCCCCTGTAGGCTGCTTACTGAAGTCCTCATCTGCAGAACCCGTCTGCACCCCATCGTCCAGTGAGCTGGCACAGGAACTCGTGATTCACCATATGCTGATTCCACTGCTACACTAGCCTCTGAAGTGCCAGTATTTGAGCTTGTGGCTGTCAGTGCAGATGAAGTAACCATGTTTTTGCAACCAACGTGCGCTCTTTCTTGTGCCTTTTAGGATGAGGCTGCATTGGTTGGCCAGGCGTCCATCACCAGGCAGCCTCTTGCTTGCCTTCACCCCAACCCTCCACTTCTGCATTTCTACTTTCAAATCCCCAGGACTATCCCCTGGCCGGCTACTGCAGCCCCATGAGGAAGGGCGAAGGACACCTGTCTATACACTTGACCTCTCCTGCAGAAACACTGTCGCTTGACCTTACACACGCAGCCACCAGCTCAGACACTGGCACTGCACGAACTTTAGAGGCTAGTGTAGATTCGGGATGTTCACCTGGTGAGTGACTGGGCATGAGTGGATTGTAGCCAGGCTATTGGGATATGATACTTTGGGCAAGGTTGCAGACAACTGCACTGATGAGCGTGCACACTGAGATGCTTGGTGCATTAGTGCAGAAGCAGGAAGGAGCACAGCTCCAAGTTGCACCACAAAGGAGGAAGAGGAAGGAAAAGGTTGCACAAGGGTATTCACTCAGATGTTTAACATTATGTTACATTGTCACATTTCTGCGATACATTTACAAACCATAAGCTTTTATTTCAAAGCTCCACTGTCCTGTCCTTCCCAGTTTTACCTGCCACCTGCCAAGTGGCTTTCAGCCTTGTGAGAAATGGTATGAGGAGTAAGACAAGCAATAGCGTCTGCGACAGGAATGGATGCTGGCTGCACTGCCTCAGATGGTTTGAAACGTGACTGAATCAGGCCTTCTTAGGCATTCCCGGCAGCTAGTTAGCGGTTACGGGTGCCCTCGCCACATCAAGCTTCTCCTCCCTCAAACTCCTTCTCCTCTGAACATGCAGAGCGCTTATCACCCTCGTCCTCCTGAAGCTCCAGTCCTTGTCGCTGTGTAATGTTATACAAGGCACAGCAGATCATTCTGGTAACCCTTGCTTCTGCATAGTGAAGGGTGTCCCCAGATCCACCCAGGCACCTGAATCGCATCTTCAGCATCCCAACTGCTAACTCAATTACAACTCATGCGCTCACGTGGCTTCTGTTGTACCTATCTAATGAGACACTGTGGAACATCCACGAGTCTGAGAACATCGTGGATAGCACTTACAGGGAGGTGGAAACACTGCATGTAAAGACTGCTCAGACAAAAAGGGAATAGGTGACCGCCAGGCAGAGTAGATGAATTAAGCAGGTAGTGCAGGAGTCCCCTGGCTCCATCTCTCTTCCTAACAGATTTTCAACTTTGGATACTGTTGGGGGAGATAGCTTCTCAGGGGAATGCAGCAAGAGCCAAGTCTGTGGCACCACGGGTGGCTCAGCTGCACAGGAGGGGAGGAAAAGGAGTGGGAGAGCTATAGTGATAGGGGATTCTATTGTAAGGGGTACAGATAGGCGTTTCTGTGACTGAAATGTGACTCCAGGATGGTATGTTGCCTCCCTGGTGCTAGGGTCACGGATGTCACAGAGCGGGTGCAGGACATTCTGAAGGGGGAGGGTGAACAGTCAGAGGTCGTGGTACACATTGGTAACAATGACATAAGCAGAAAGAGGAATGAGGTCCTGCAACAAGAATTTAGGGAGCTAGGTAGCAGATTAAAAAGCAGAACCTCAAAGGTTGTAATCTCTGGATTACTCCCGGTGCCACGTGCTAGTGAGTATAGGAATAGGAGGATAGAGCAGATGAATACGTGGCTGAGCAGATGGTGCAGGAGGGAGGGCTTTAGTTTCCTGGATCACTGGGACAGCTTCTGGCAAAGGTGGGACCTGCACAAGTTGGATGGGTTGCACCTGAACCGGACCAGCATCCTTACTGGGAGGTTTGCTAGTGCTATTGGGGGGGTGGGGGGGGGGGGGGTTTAAACAAATTTGGCAGGGGGAAGGGATACAGAGTGGAGGTACAGTAGGGGGTGATGCACAGTCAAATATAGAAGAGAAATTAAATCAGTCTGGAAGGCAGAGCAAATATCGACCTCTTAAGGTACAAGTGAAAAATGAAAGGCTGGATTGCATCTATTTTAATGCAATGAGTCTTACTAGTAAGGCAGATGAATTGAGGGCATTGATTAACACATGGGATTATGATATTATTGCTATCACAGAGACCTGGTTGAGGGAGGGGCAGGGATGGCAGCTCAATATTCCAGGGTATAGAATCTTCAGGCGTGACAGGGGAGGGGATAAAAGAGGAGGTGGCATTGCACTGTTGATCAATGAGTCAATTACTGCAGTAAGGAGAGATGATATCTGAGAAGCTTCCTCCAATGAGGCCATATGGTTGGACTTAAAAACAAAAAGGGGGCAACCACTTGGCTGGGAGTGTACTACAGGCCTCCAAACAGTCAGGGAGAGATATGGGAGCAGATACGTAGGCAAATCTCAGACAGCTGTAAAAATAATAAGGTAATAATAGTAGGGGATTTCAACTTCCCTTATATCAACTGGAATAGTCTTAGTGCAAAAGGTTTAAAGGGGGCAGAATTCTTAAAATGTATGCAGGAGAGCTTTTTCCTGAGCCAGTACGTAGAAAGACCTACAACAGAAGGAGCAGTACTGGAACTAATCCTAGGGAATGAAGCTGGACAAGTGGTAGAAGTGTCAGTGGGGGAGCATTTCAGGGAAAGTGACCATAACTTTAAGATTTAAAGTAGTTATGGAAAAGGACAAAGATGGACCGGAAATAAAGGCACTGAATTGGGGGAAGGCCGATTTCAGTATGATAAAACAGGATCTGGCCAAAGTGGACTGGGAGCAGTTACTTGTAGGAAAGTCTACATCAGATCAGTGGGAGTCATTCAAAGAGGAAATATTGAGAATTCAGAGTCAACATGTACCTGTTAAGGTGAAGGGTAGGACCAATAAGACCAGAAACCCTGGATCTCAAGGGATATAGAGGATTGCATCAGGGGGAAAAAAAAGGAGGCTATGGCAGATTCAGAGCGCTGAACACAGCGGGGGGACTAGTGGAGTATAGAAAGTGTAGGGGGTTACTTTAAAAAGTAATTAGGAGAGCGAAGAGAGGACATGAAAAAACAATGGCGGGCAAAATAAAGGAAAATTCTAAAGCATTTTATAAGTATATTAAGGGTAAGAGGATAAGCAGGGAAAGAGTAGGGCCCATTAGGGGCCATAGTGGCAATCTGTGTGTGGAGCCGGAGGACATAGGTGAGGTTTTAAATGATTACTTTTCATCTGTGTTCACTATGGAGAAGGACGATGTTGGTGTAGAGATCAGGGAGGGGGATTGTGATATACTTGAACATATTAGGATTGAAAGAGAGGAAGTATTAGCTGTTTTAGTGGGCTTAAAAGTGGATAAATCTCCAGGCCCAGATGAGCTTTATCCCAGGCTGTTATGAGAGGCAAGGGAGGAGATAGAAGGGGCTCTGACACAAATTTTCAAATCCTCTCTGGTCACAGGAGAGATACCAGAGGACTGGAGGACAGCGAATATGGTACCATTATTCAAGAAGGGTAGCCAGGGTAAACCAGGTAATTACAGGCCAGTGAGTCTAACATCAGTGGTTGGGAAGCTATTGGAAAAAATTCTGAGGGACAGGATTAATCCCCACTTGGAGAGGCAAGGGTTAATCAGGGATAGTCAGCATGGCTTTGTCAGGGGGAGAGCATGTCTTACTAACTTGATTGAATTTTTCGAGGAGGTGATGAGATGTGTCGATGAGGGTAAAGCAGTTGATGTAGTCTGCATGGACTTCAGTAAGGCTTTTGATAAGGGAGATTGGTTAAGTAGGTAAGAGCCCATGGGATCCAGGGCAATTTGGCAAATTGGATCCAAAATTGGCTTAGTTGCAGGAGGCAGAGGGTGATGGTCGAGGGTTGCTTCTGCGAGTGGACGCCTATGACCAGTGGTGTACCACAGGGATCGGTGCTGGAACCTTTGCTGTCTGTCGTGTACATTCATGATCTAGACGTGAATATAGGAGGTATGATCAGTAAGTTCGCAGATGACGCGAAAATTGGTGGTGTCGTAAATAGTGAGGAGGAAAGCCTTAGATTACAGGACGATATAGATGGGCGGAGCAGTGGCAAATGGAATTTAATCCTGAGAAGTGTGAGGTGATGCATTTTGGGGGGACTAACAAGGCAAGGAAATATACAATGGATGGTAGGACCCTAGGAAGTACAGAAGGTCAGAGGGACCTTGGGTTGCTTGTCCATAGATCACTGAAGGCAGCAGCACAGGTAGATAAGGCGGTTTGGAAGGCATATGGGATACTTGCCTTTATTAGCTGAGGCATATAATATGAGCAGGGATGGAGCTGTATAAAGCACTAGTTAAGCCATAGCTGCAGTACTGTGTACAGTTCTGGTCACCACACTAAAGGAAGGATGTGCTGCACTGGAGAGGGTGCAGAGGAGGCTCACCAGCGTGTGGTCTGGGCTGGAGTGTTTCAGCTATGAAGACAGACTAAAAAGGCTCGGGGTGTTTTCCTTACAGCAAAGAAGACTGAGGGGGGACATGATTGAGGTATACAAAATTATGAGGGGCATTGATAGATCAGATAGAAAGAAACTTTTTCCCTTAGCGGAAGGGTCAATAACCAGGGGGCATAGATTTAAGGTACGGGGCAGGATGTTTAGAGGGGATTTGAAGAAAATATTTTTCACCCAGAGGGTGGTTGGAATCTGGAGCGCACTGCCTGAAGAGGTGGTAGAGGCAGAAACCATTGCAACATTTAAGAAGTATTTAGCTGAGCATTTGATACGCCATAAGCTACGGGCCAAGTGCTGGAAAACAGGATTAGAATAGGTAGGTGCTTGATGGCCGGCACAGACACGATGGGCCGAAGGGCCTGTTTCAGTGCTGTATGACTCTGTCCAGGGTGTCGGCTGTAGAGCTCCTTACAGGCGTCATCAGCCACATCCTTATGTGACCTGAGACAGCCTTGACTGCCACATGTGCACTCCATGACTCCCTGGACCTGTGTGAATCCAGCCAGAACAACAGATCTGAGGACCCTCTCTGACTGCCCTCAGCAGTAGCGAAGTGCACGCTTCCTGGCAAACGTGGCATCCATCACCCCGGAGCAGCACTTGTGGGCAAGATTGAGAGATTCGCCAAATGGCACAAGCAGATCCCTGAAAGCAGCCAGGGATGGACAGAAGGGCAGGTCCACTTGGAAGGAGGTCTTCTTCCAAGTAACGGAAAATGCCAGCAACGATTTGATGGGAAAGTCTGAGCCTCCTGAGGCACTGCTGTTCAGTCATGTCCAGAAAGCTAATCCCCTATCTGTATAACCGTGTGTTGGGGTTATTGTCTCCGGCGAGCTGGAGCTCTGAGTCCATCGCTTCTGTCCTGTTGAGTGGCAGGTGGTTGAGAAGGCAGCTGCTGCTGTTGGTGTTGCTGCTGCTGCTCCTCTTGTTTGTCATCAGAGGTCCAAGGTAGAGCTGCATCGGCCGATTCCGTTCGGCTGAGCTGTGAAGTGCAGATCAAAGGCAAAAAACTCCTGGTGAGCAGAAATCACCCTCAAAGCAGTGGAAGCACACACTCAGAGCAAGACCTGTGAGCAATTTGGCAAGGACTCAGCTGCCACGTCTCAGTATTCAAAACCTTTCTTTGCCTCTCAGTTGCTCAGCCCCATCAACCTCCACTGCTCACTCGCCTTGTTTCACCCGAAGAGCTCCAGGAAACCCGTGCACTCAGAGTTAAAGTCAAAATCCAGGGTTAAAGTAGCAGTTAATGACCACTTAATATATTTAAATGCCGGACCCGCCTGACCCACAGGGGTTTCCCACATGAGGAAGAACATATTCAAGTTAACGGCAGAAGTCAGCAGGTTGCTGCTGGTTTCCCGACATGCTGACAGTTTCTATTGTTTAAACCTGCCACCGGCACAGAAACGCTTAGCATCAACCCTAAACCCCCGCCAAAGATACACAGACACTCAGACCATCCTACTACACACATTAAGTATCTGCAGTGAGAGCAGAAAGTGTCTTGCATGCACAAAATGAGCTCAGAGAAGGAGTGAGGGGAGATAGGAGAGAAACTAAATCAAGATGTGAGTTCAGGGCTAGGGCAGGAGGAACGTTAGAGGAAATCTGCCCCGGTGGGCTAGGGGAAGGGAGGGAAATGTCAGGGGCAGCTAATTGGATGTCTCAAATCTTAGTGACAAAGAAATCCATGGGCTCCTCCAACTTGTTGTTTATGAGGGTGGAGGGCGGACAGGGGGTTGGAGTTTACGAAGATGGTTGGTACTGAAGAAGAGAAGTTCAGACTATCTTTGCATTCCAGGATGATTAGCCTGGCAGAGGACAGCAGGACCCAACAGTGCTTGATGTGGTCCAGCCAGATCTGACGATCAACTGGGATTGATCAAGTCGGAGTTTGCACCAGGCGAAACACCAAGCATGGATGAGCTGGAAATGATGCTTCCCCATTCTAGTCACGGAATGATCTCATGATTCCAAATCTTTTATTTCTGGTGTATTTCAAATTGATTTGAGTCACATGAACATCTTAATTTGGGGCAATGCCGCTGGAAATGTCTGTCCTACATTCCCATTTCTACATCGTTTGCCAAGTTTACGAGTCTGTGGTGTGCTAGAATCTTTATTAGGAACAAATAGCTGCTTGATCCAACATGGCTGCCAAGGGTTGTGCATGTTGTTTTGTCCGTATGGTCTGTATCTCAGGTCTGGGTCTTAGCTCCCACCATCCAGCTTAAACTGGCACAAACAGCTGGCAGGACTTATATGGGCACATGACCCCGGGCCACCTCACAACTGAGGGGTTATATAACCTGGCCTCACAGTGAAAACTGTGACAATACAGAACTCACAGGGGTGGACACAATACAACAATGAGAGAGTAATAAGGACAGAGTTTAATGACAAGTGCACTCAGCAAATCCATCAACCCGTGCAAGCTCACCGGAGAACAGAAACACTGCGCAAAGGAAGTGTTCATTATTGAAGAGAAAGTAGTCAGAGAGGAGAGTCAGTTAAGCAGCTATTTGATTTCAACTGAGTGAGTGAGCAAAGGTACTCTTCAATCGTTCATCACTCTCAGAAACTAATTGGTTAAACTATTTCTTCATATTGAAGAGCCGTTGGATTAAGAATCATAGAATTTAGTGTAAATAACAGGACTGAGCTGCTGCGAGTCTATCAGACAGCCGAGAGAGAGGGAAGGAACAATGTCTCATCCAGAAGTGAGCTTTAACAACTTCCAGTGAGCTCTGGAAAGACTGATTCAATGTTTCTCAGCATCGAATCATTCACAGATACCCTGATGAAGAAGAAAATGGCCAGCAAAAAATATCAAAGCTCCTGCATATACAGGGGTGTCAGCACCCAGAAGTAGTGTTAAGGAGCTGTCATGACTATCTGTGCCACCCCCCTCCATGCAGACAGCTCCACAGGGCGTTATAATACTGAGAACATGGTGATGATTATCAAGGATGCCCTTTTTTTTGGATAAATTAGCCCAGCACTGGCTGGAAAAATGATCTTGTCTGCTTTGTGGATGACAACGTTAACAGGAACAGAAGCTGCCAGCAATCTCCTGGTTAACCTCAGCTTCAGGTTCAGAAATAAAGTTGTCCAGTTGATAACAAAGAGTTTCTCACAAGGACACCTTCCACATTTGTGGCTGGTGAAGACCTTAACAAAAATGGTAACGGAAAACGTACCAGCATGGTGCCTTTACTAAAATCTATCTTAGGCATCACGATTCCAGTGTTCAGTGGAGTTACCTGAAGACTGGAGCGACTGCAGGCGGACCTGGGAGGAGGCTGATCCGGAGCGGGACCTGAAAGGGAAAGAGCGGGGCTTGAGGCCCTTACTTACCTGAAGACTGGAGCGGCGGCAGGCGGACCTGGGAGGAGGCTGATCCGGAGCGGGACCTGAAAGGGAAAGAGCGGGGCTTGAGGCCCTTACTTACCTGAAGACTGGAGCGGCGGCAGGCGGACCTGGGAGGAGGCTGATCCGGAGCGGGACCTGAATAAAGAGAGAGTGGGGCTCAAGGCCCTTACCTATTTGAAGACCAGAGCGGTGGCAGGCTCTCTCTCTTTCGCTCTGTCTGTGTCTCCGCGCGCTGAGATTTAAAAGAGGAAAAAAAGACTTACAGTGACATCATGGGAAACCTGTAAGCTGTTTGGTTGGGTAAGTAACAGCTGTTAGTGCACTTAAATAGCTTAAGAAAAAGGGGACTTTTTTTTGGGAAAAAAAACCTCAAAACCTACCATTTCAGTGATACGATGAGTACTATTAAAGTTTTTTTTTAAAATTAGTGTAATTTATTAAGGACTTTAGATTGTAGTGGGTAGTGTTTGGAGTAGAACAATGCCCCTACTGTAATTAGTATTTTTTAAAGTAACCTGAAGGTAAGTCATGGCAGGCAAGCTCGCACCCGTGATCTGCTCCTCCCGCACTATGTGGGAAATCAGGGACGCTTCCAGTGTCCCTGACGACCATGTGTGCAGGAAATGTATCCATCTGCAGCTACTGGCTACCTGCATTACGGAGCTGGAGCTGCGTGTGGATTCACTGTGGAGCATCTGCGATACTGAGGAGGAAGTCGTGGATAGCATGTTTAGCGAAGTGGTCACACCACAAGTAATGGCTGCACAGGCAATAGGCAGAAAAGGGATTGACCACCAGGTGGAGTAGTAGGAGTAGTAGGCACAGGCAGGTAGTGCAGGAGTCCCCTGTGGTCATCCCCCTCTCAAACAGATATATCACTTTGAATACTGTTGGGCAGTGGGGGTGGGGGGGGGGGGGTGGGGGGAGAGGGGTGGCCGCCCAGGGGAAAGCAGCAACAGCCAATTCATGGTTCCCTGCACAGGAGGGAGGGAAAAAAACTGGGAGAGCCATAGTGATAGCAGATTCAATTGTAAGGGGAACAGACAGGCATTTCTATGGCTGCAAACGAGACTCCAGGATGGTATGTTGCATCCTTGGTGCTAGGGTCAAGGATGACTCGGAGCAGCTGCAGGACATTCTGAAGGGGGAGGGTGAACAGCCAGTGCTTGTGGTACATGTCGGTACCAACAACATAGGCAGAAAAAGAGATGAGGTCCTGCAAGATGAATGTAAGGAGTTAGGAGCTAAATTAAAAAGGACCTCAAAGGTAGTAAGCTCAGGATTACTTCCTGTGCCACGTGTTAGTGAGTATAGGAATAGGGGAATAGACCAGATGAATGTGTGGCTGGAGAAATGGTGCAGGAGGGAGGGAGGGATTTAGACTCCTGGGACATCGGGACCTGTTCTGGGGAAGGTGGGACCTGTACAAGCGGGACGGGTTACATCCAGGCAGGACTAGAACCGATGTGCTCACAGGGACATTTGCTAGTGCTGTTGGGGAGGATTTAAACTAGAATGGCAGGGGATGGGAAGCTGAGCAGGGAGACTGAGGAGGAGAAGGAAACAAGGTTAGAAACGAAAGACATGAAACAAAAAGGCAAAAGTGGACGGCATAGAAATCAAAGGCAAGAAACAAATAAGGTCATAATGCGAAATAATGCTAAGATGACAAAGATGGTTAAAAAGACAAGCCTAAAGGCATCGTGTCTCAATGCGCATAGTATTTGCAATAAGGTCGGCGAATTAACCGCGCAAATACATGTAAATGAATACGCTATAGTTGCCATTACGGAGACATGGCTGCAGGGTGACCAAGGATGGGAACTGAACCTCCAGGGGTATTCAATATTTAGAAAGGACAGGCAAAAAGGGAAAGGAGGCGGAGTAGCGTTGTTAGTAAAAAAAGGAAATCAATACAATCTGAGCTCAGAGAATCCTGATGTGGAATCTGTATGGGTGGAGCTAAGAAACACCAAAGGGCAGAAAACGGCGGTGGTTGTTTGGAGACCCCCCAGCAGCAGTGGTGATGTACAGGATGGCATTAAACAGGAAATTAGAGATGCATGCAATAAGGGTACAACTGTAATTATGGGTGACCTTAATCTACATATAGATTGGGCAAACCAAATTAGCAATAATACTGTAGAGGAGGAATTCCTGAAGTGCGTACGTGGTGGCCTTTTGGACCAATACGTTGAGGAACCAACTAGAGAACAGGCCATTCTAGACTGGGTGTTGTGTAACGAGAAAGGATTAGTTAACAATCTTGTTGTGCGGGGTCCCTTGGGGAACACTGATGACATAACATGACAGAATTCTTCATTAAGATGGCGAGTGAGAGAGTTGATTCCAAGACTAGGGTCCTGAATCTAAATAAAGGAAACTATTAAGGTATGAGGCATGAGTTGACTATGATAGATTGGGGAACATTACTTAAAGGGTTGACAGTGGATAGGCAATGGCTAACATTTAAAGAGTGCGTGGATGAATTACAACAATTATTCATTCCTGTCTGGCGCAAAAATAAAACAGAAAGGGTGGCTCAACTGTGGCTTACAGAACAAATTAGAGCTAGTATTAGATCCAAGGAGGAGAAATATAAAATGGCCAGAACGAGCAGCAAACCTGAGGATTAGGAGCAGTTTAGAATTCAGCAAAGGAGGACCAAGGGATTGATTAAGAAGGGCAAAATAGAGTATGAGAGTAACCTTGCAGAGAACATTAAAAATTGACTGTAAAAGCTTCTATAGATATGCGAAGAGAAAAAGATTAGTGAAGACAAATGTGGGTCCCTTACAGTCAGAAACGGGGGAATTATAATGGGGTACAAAGAAATGGCAGACCAATTAAATACATACTTTGATTCGGTCTTCACAAAGGAGGACATAAATTACCTCCCAGAAATGTTGGGGAACATAGGGTCTAGTGAGAAGGAGGAACTGTATGAAAACAGTATTAGTAGGGAAATGGAGTTAGGGAAATTGACGGGAAATTAAGGAAGTGGCCCTAGAAATTGTAGATGCATTGCTGATCAATTTTCAAAATTCTATAGACTCTGGAACAGTTCAAACGGATTGGAGGGTAGCTAATGTAACCCCACTATTTAAAAAAGGAGGTAGAGAGAAAACAGGGAATTATAGACCAGTTAGCCTGACATCAGTAGTGGGGAATTTGCTAGAGTCCATTATAAAAGATGTAATAGCAGAGCGCTTGTACAACAGTGACAGGATCGGACAAAGTCAATTTCGATTTACGAAAGGGAAATCATGCTTGACAAATCTACTGGAATTTTTTGAGTATGTTACTCGTAGAATAGACAAGGAAGAACCAGTGGATGTGGCGCATTTGAACTTTCAGAAGGCTTTCGATCAGGTCCCACATAAGAGATTAGCATGCAAAATTAAAGCACATGGGATTGGGTAAGGTACTGACATGGATAGAGAACTGGTTGGCAGACAGGAAACAAAGAGTAGGAATAAACGGATCTTTTTCCGAGTGGCAGGCAGTGACTAGTGGGGTACTGTAGGGATCAGTGCTAGGACCACAGCTATTCACAATATATATTAATGATATAGATGAGGGAATTAAATGTAATTATATCTAAGTTTGCAGATGACACAAAGCTGGGTGAGCTGTGAGGAGGATGCAGAGAAGCTCCAGTGTGATTTGGACAAGTTGAGTGAGTGGGCAAATACATGGCGGATGCAGTATAATGTGGATAAGTGTGAGGTTATCCACTTTGGTAGCAAAAACAGAAAGGCAGATTATTATCTGAACGATGATTGATTGGGAAAGGAGGAGGTGCAACGAGACCTGGGTGTTCTCATACACCAGTCGCTGAAAGTAAGCATGCAGGTGCAGCAGGCAGTTAAGAAGGCAAATGGTATGTTGGGCTTCATAGTGAGAGGATTCGAGTACAGGAGCAGGGATGTCTTGCTGCAATTATACAAGGCCTTGGTGAGACCACATCTGGAGTATTATGTGCAGTTTTGGTCTCCTTATCTGAGGAAGGATGTTCTTGCTATGGAGGGAGTGCAGCGAAGGTTCACCAGACTGATTCCTGGGATGGCAGGACTGACGTATGTAGAGAGATTGGGTCGATTAGGCTTGTATTCGCTAGAGTTTAGAAGAGTGAGGGGGGGATCTCATAGAAACCTACAAAATTCTAACAGGACTGGACAGACTAGATGGAGGAAAGATGTTCCTGATGGAGGAGGAGTCCAGGACCAGGGGTCACAGTTTAAGGATAAGGGGCAAGCCATTTAGAACTGAGATGAGGAGGGATTTCTTCACCCAGAGAGTGGTGAACCTGTGGAATTCTCCACCACAGAATGCAGTTGAGGACAAATCATTAAATATATTCAAGAAAGAATTAGATATAATTCTTAGGGCTAAAGGGATCAAGGGATACAGGAGAAAGTGGGAACTGGGTACTGAGTTTGGATGATCAGCCATGATCGTATTGAATAGCGGAGCAGGCTCAAAAGGCTGAATGGCCTACTCCTGCTCCTATTTTTCTATGTTCGAAAGAGGCTGAGCTGAAGTCTGCATTTGCCTCAACACTGGGAAATTTCATCAAGAGCATCAGCTATCTGGGAAACATGGAGAAAGCCCCAGACCCTCCAGTGACTAAAGAGACTTTCTCCATCATGATCAATGCTGTCCATAGTGTGTTATTCAAGGTGTGGCTTGAGAAGGAATTCTCTGGATTGATCAACCCAGCGGGCATCGTGAGGCGCTTTGGGCCATCAGCAGCAGCAGAATTTTACACAACCACAATCTGTAATCTCATGGCCCAGCATATCCCCCACTCTACCATTACCATCAAGCAGGGGGATCAATCCTGGTTCAATGAAGAGTGCAGGTGGGCATGCCAGGAGCAGCACCAGGCATACTCAAATGAGGTGTCAATCTGGCGAAGATACAACCCAGGATTACTTGAATGCCAAACAGCGTACGCAGCATGCGATAGACACAGCGAAGCGAACCCACAGCCAATGGATCGGATCTAAGCTCTGCAGTCCAATCACATCCAGGCTTGAATGGTGGTGGACAATTAAACAACCAACAGGAGGAGGTGGCTTCACAAATATTCCAGTTCTCAACAATGGGGGAGTCCAGTACATCAGTGCGAAAGATAAGGCTGAAGCATTTGCAACAATCTTCAGCCAGAAGTGCCGAATGGATGATCCATCTCGGCCTCCTCCTGAAGTCACCAGCATCACAGACGCCACTCTTCAGCCAATTTGATTCACTCTGCTCGATATCAAGAAATGACTGAAGGCACTGGATACTGCAGAGGCTACAGGCTCTGACAATATGCTGGCAATAGTACTGAAGCTGGCCGAGCGCGTCTACCCTGAGGCACAGTGTGGCTTTCGTGCAGAGAGATCGACTATTGACATGCTGTTCTCCCTTCGTCAGATACAGGAGAAATGCCGTGAACAACAGATGCCCCTCTACATTGCTTTCATTGATCTCACCAAAGCCTTTGACCTCGTCAGCAGACGTGGTCTCTTCAGACTACTAGAAAAGATCGGATGTCCACCAAAGCTACTAAGTATCATCACCTCATTCCATGACAATATGAAAGGCACAATTCAACATGGTGGCTCCTCATCAGAGCCCTTTCCTATCCTGAGTGGTGTGAAACAGGGCTGTGTTCTCGCACCCACACTTTTTGGGATTTTCTTCTCCCTGCTGCTTTCACATGCGTTCAAATCCTCTGAAGAAGGAATTTTCCTCCACACAAGATCAGGGGGCAGGTTGTTCAACCTTGCCCGTCTAAGAGCGAAGTCCAAAGTACGGAAAGTCCTCATCAGAGAACTCCTCTTTGCTGACGATGCTGCTTTAACATCTCACACTGAAGAATGCCTGCAGAGTCTCATCGACAGGTTTGCGTCTGCCTGCAATGAATTTGGCCTAACCATCAGCCTCAAGAAAACGAACATCATGGGGCAGGATGTCAGAAATGCTCCATCCATCAATATTGGCGACCACGCTCTGGAAGTGGTTCAAGAGTTCACCTACCTAGGCTCAACTATCACCAGTAACCTGTCTCTAGATGCAGAAATCAACAAGCGCATGGGTAAGGCTTCCACTGCTATGTTCAGACTGGCCAAGAGAGTGTGGGAAAATGGCGCACTGACACGGAACACAAAAGTCCGAGTGTATCAGGCCTGTGTCCTCAGTACCTTGCTCTACGGCAGCGAGGCCTGGACAACGTATGCCAGCCAAGAGCGACGTCTCAATTCATTCCATCTTCGCTGCCTTCGGAGAATACTTGGCATCAGGTGGCAGGACTATATCTCCAACACAGAAGTCCTTGAAGCGGCCAACATCCCCAGCTTATACACACTACTGAGTCAGCGGCGCTTGAGATGGCTTGGCCATGTGAGCCGCATGGAAGATGGCAGGATCCCCAAAGACACATTGTACAGCGAGCTCGCCACTGGTATCAGACCCACCGGCCGTCCATGTCTCCGTTATAAAGACGTCTGCAAACGCGACATGAAATCGTGTGACATTGATCACAAGTCGTGGGAGTCAGTTGCCAGCATTCGCCAGAGCTGGCGGGCAGCCATAAAGACAGGGCTAAATTGTGGCGAGTCGAAGAGACTTAGTAGTTGGCAGGAAAAAAGACAGAGGCGCAAGGGGAGAGCCAACTGTGCAACAGCCCCAACAAACAAATTTCTCTGCAGCACCTGTGGAAGAGCCTGTCACTCCAGAATTGGCCTTTATAGCCACTCCAGGCGCTGCTTCACAAACCACTGACCACCTCCAGGCGCGTATCCATTGTCTCTCGAGATAAGGAGGCCCAAAAGAAGAAGTACTGAAGATCTGTGCTCCAGAACTTTCCGCCCTCCTAGCCAAGCTGTTCCAGTACAGCTATGACCCTGGCATCTACCCGGCAACGTGGCAAATTGCCCAGGTATGTCCTGTACACAAAAAGCAGGACAAATCCAACCCGGCCAATTACTGCCCCATCAGTCTACTCACAATCATCAGTAAAGTGATGGAAGGTGTCAAAGCAGCACTTGCTTAGCTCAGTGATGCTCAGTTTGGGTTCCGCCAGGGCCACTCAGCTCCTGACCTCATTACAGCCTTGGTTCAAACATGGACAAAAGAGCTGAACTCCAGAGGTGAGGTGAGAGTGACTGCCCTTGACATCAAGGCAGCATTTGAACAAGTATGGCAACAAGGAGCCCTAGCAAAACTGAGGTCAATGGGAATCAGGGAGAAAACTCTCCGCTGGTTGGAATCGTACCTAGAGCAAAGGAAGATGATTGTAGTTGTTGGAGGTCAATCATCTCAGCTCCAGGATATCAGTGCAGGAGTTCCTCAGGGTGGTGTCCTGGGCCCAACCATCTTCAGCTGCTTCATCAATGTTCTTCCTTCAATCACAAGGTCAGAAGTGGGGATGTTCGCTGATGATTGCACAATGTTCAGCACTATTCGCAACTCCTCACATACTGAAGCAGTCCGTGTAGAAATGCACAAGACCTGGACAACATCCAGGCTTGGGCTGATAAGTGGCAAGTAACATTCGCGCCACACAAGTGCCAGGCAATGACCATCTCCAACAAGAGAGAATCTAACCATCTCCCCTTGACATTCAATGACATTATGATCGCTGAATACCCCACGATCAACCTCCTGGGGTCTACCATTGACCAGACACTGATCTGGAGTAGCCATATTAATACCGTGGCGACAAGAGCAGGTCAGAGGCTAGGAATCCTGCGGCGAGTAACTCACCTCCTGACACTCCAAAGGCTGTCCACAAGGCACAAGACAGGAGTGTGATGGAATGATCTCCACCTGCCTGCATGGGTGCAGCTCCAATGACACTCAAGAAGCTCGACACCATCCAGGACAAAGCAGCCCGCTTGATTAGCACCCCATCTACAAACATTTGGGAGCTGAGAGGGCTGGAATCGAACCTGCGAGGAAGCAGCTAGACCTGGGAGAGAATAAACACAGCGCCAGGCTCGAGCCTGTACTGACCTTCGGGAGCTGAGAGGGTTTGAATCAGACTTGCGAAGAAGCAGCGAGATCTGGGAGAGAATAAATACAGCGCAAGGCTTGAGGCCTGAACTGACCTTCAGGAGCTGAGAGGGCTGGAACCAGACCTGCGAGGAAGCAGTGAGACCTGGGAGGGAACACATACAGCGCCAGGCTCGAGGCCTGCACTTATCTTCAGGAGCTGAGAGGGTTGAAATCTCTAACATTTAAGTCTATGTACTGAGAAGGGCAGCGGTGGTGGGAGATAAAAACTGGCGGCAGAGAACCCCTTCTACCTGTTTCTACTGGTCAGAGTCAAGGTGTAACGTCACAGGAAAACAGGTAGGTGATTGGTGGGTATCTCTTCCGTGTCTCTTTTTGGCCAAGTGGTTTAAATCAAGAGACGTTGTTACAGCTGAAGAGAACAGTTAAGAAATTCACTTCAAAAATATTTAACATCCAAATTAATTAATTAAATAGAATAGAGATGGCTGGGCAGGTGATGTGTTGCAGGTGTAGCGTGTGGGAGCTGGTGGATGCTGGTGCGATCCACAGTGACCACATCTGCAGCAAGTGTTGGCTGCTCAAGGAGCTTCGGCTCAGAGTTTATGAGCTGGAGTCCGAGCTGGAGACACCTCGACACTTCAGGGAGGGGGAGAGTTACCTGGACATTGTGTTTCAGGAGACAGTCACACCACTTAGATTAATTACATCAAATTTGGACTGTGGTCAGGGACAGGAGGGTTTGACTGCGAGTGAGGCAGGTATGGGGATCCAGAATTTAGCTTTGTAGGAGCCTCAGTCAGTGCCCTTATCCAATAGGTACGAAGTTCTTGCTCCTGGTGTGGACGAGGGCACAGACTGCAGGAAGGATGAGTGAACTGACAACAGCACTGTAGTTCAGAGTGCCATTCAAGTGGTGGGAGTAAAGAGAAATGTAGTAGTAATAGGGGATAGCATAGTTAGGGGAATAGATACTGTTCTCTGCAGCAAAGATAGAGAGTCCCAAAGGCTGTGTTGCCTACCTGGTGCCAAGGTTAAGGACATCTCTTCTGGGCTGGAGAGGAACTTGGAGTGGGAGGGGAAGGATCCAGTTGTCGTGGTCCACGTTGTTATCAATGACATAGACAGGACTAGGAAAGAGGTTCTGCTGAGGGCCTATGAGCAGCTCGGAGCTAAATTAAAAAGCAGAACCATAAAAGTAATAATCCCTGGATTACTACCTGAACCACGTGCAAATTGGCGTAGGGTAAATAAGATTAGAGAGGTAAACGCGTGGCTCAAAGGCTGGTGTGGGAGAAATGGGTTGCAATTCATGGGGCACTGGCACCAGTACTGGGGAAGGAGAGAGCTGTTCCGTTGGAATGGGCTTCATTTGAACCATGCTGGGACCAGTGTCCTGGTGAATCGTATAACTAGGGTTGTAGATTGGACTTTAAACTAATTAGTGGGGGGGGTGGGTGGGGTTCAACTAAAGGGAAGTTTAAAAAGTCAAAAAGAAACCAGAGTGCAAAGGTGCAGGATAGTGAAGAGGTGAACAGTAATCAAAGTGTGACAGGAAGGGGCAGAAAATATAAGAAGAGTGCGGCAGAAATTAGCACCAGAATGAGTAACAACTGTAACAAGTCAAGCTTAAGGCTCTTTATCTGAAAGCACACAGCATTTGTAACAAGATAGATGAGTTGACAGCACAAACAGAAATAAATGAATATGACTCGATAGCTACTACAGAGACGTGGTTGCTGAGTGACCAAGACTGGTAACTCAATATTCAAGGGTATTCGATGTTCTGGAAAAATAAGCAAAAAGGAAAAGGAGGTGGAGTATCTTTATTAATAAAAGAAGGTATCAGTGCGGTGGTGAGTAGTGATTTAGGTGCAATAGATCGTGACGTGGAATCAGTTTGAGTGGAAATAAGGAATAGCAAGGGGAAGAAGTCACAGGTAGGAGTCGTCTATAGACCCCCCGAGAGTTGCCTCGCTGTAGTACAAAGTATAAATCAGGAAATAACGGAGGTGTGTAAGAAGGGTGCTACAATTGTCATGGGTGATTTTGATCTGTATATTGACTGGACAAATCAGATTGGCAGAGGTAACATGGAAGATGAATTTGTAGAGTGCATCAGGGATTGTTACTTAGAGCAATACAATTGCAGAACCTACCCTGGAGCAGGCTATTTTAGATCTAGTAATGTGTAATGAGGTAGGATTAATAAGAGATATTGTAGTTAAGGATCCTCTAGGGGGTAGCGATCACAACATGGTAGAATTTCAAATTCAGTTTGAGGGTGAGCAACTCAGCTCTCAAACCAGTGTCTTCAACTTAAACGAGGGCAATTACAAAGGTATGAAGAAAGAGTTGTCTAAAACGGGCTGGGAAGATAGACTAAGGGGAAAGTCAGTGGATGAGCAGTGGCAGACATTTCAGCAGATATTTCATAAAGCTCAGCAAAAATTTATCCGGGTCAAAAAGGACTCCATGAGAAGGATGAACCACCTGTTGATAATAAAGACGGTCAAGGAGAGTATCCAATCAAAACCTAAGGCATACAAAGCGGCGAAAACTAGTGGTAGGCCAGAGGATTGGGAATTTTTTTAGGAACCAGCAGCGGATGACTAAAAAGCTAATAAAGAGGGAGAAAATAGATTATGAAAGTAAATTGACAAGAAATATAAAAACAAACAGCAAGAGCTTCTACAGATATATAAAAAGAGAGAAAGTGAACGTGGGACCCTTGGAGGATGAGACTGGAGAGCTGATAACGGGGAACAGGGAAATGGCAGATAACAAACCAATATTTTGCATCTGTCGTCACGGTGGAGGACACTATAAACATCCCAAGATATCAGATGAGCAAGGAGCTAATGGGAGGAAAGATCTTGTAACGAGTGCCAAAGTATTTGACAAACTAATGGGACTAAAGGCAGACAAGTCGCCAGGGCCTGATGGCCTGTATCCAAGGGTTTTAAAGGAAGTGGCTGCCGAGATAGTGGAGATATTGGTCGAAATATTCCAGATCTCACTGGATTCCGGGCGGGTCCCAGCGGATTGGAAAATTGATGATGTGACGCCCCTGTTCAAGAAAGGAGGGAGACAAAAAGCAGGAAACTATAGGCCAGGCAGTCTAACATCAGTCATTGGGAAAATGCTAGAGTCCATTATTAAAGAAGAAATAGCAGGACATTTAGAAAATCTTTTAACACAATCAAACAGAGTCAACATGGTTTTGTGAAAGGGAAATCATGTTTGACAAATTTGCCATAGTTCTTTGAGGATATAACAAGCAGAGTTGATAAAGGGGAACTGGTAGATGTACAGTATTTGGATTTTCAGAAGGCATTCGATAAGCTGCCAGATAAAAGATTATTGCACAAGATACGAGCTCACGGTATTGGGGGTAATGTATTAGCATGGATTTAGGATTGGTTAACTCACAGAAGACAGAGAGTCGGGATTAATGGATCTTTTTCAGATTGGAAAGATTTAACTGGTGGAGTGCCACAAGGATCAGTCCTAGGGCCTCAATTACTTACTAACTATATCACTGACTTGGAGGAGGGGCAGAGTGTAATATATCCAAATTTGCTGATGATATAAAAATAGGTGGGGGTGCATGCTGTGATGAGGACATAAGGAATCTGCAAAGGGATAAAGATAGGTTGTGTGAGTGGGCAAAAACTTGGCAGATGGAGTTTAATGTAGGAAAGTGTGAGGTCATGCACTTTGGTAGTAAGAATCAAAAGGCAGACTATTATCTAAATGGAGAGAGACTCTGAAAAAGTGCAGCTCAGAGGGATCTGGGTGTTCTTGTACATGAAACACAAAAAGTTAGCATGCAGGTGCAGCAAGTAATTAGGAAGGCAAATGGAATTTTGGCCTTTATTGCCAGGGGATTGGAGTTTAAAAGTAGGGAAGTCTTGTTACAACTGCACAGGGTGTTGATGAGGCTGCACCTGGAGTACTGTGTACAGTTTTGGTCCCTGTATTTAAGAAAGGATATACCAACATTGGAGGCAGTTCAAAAGAGATTCACTCGGTTGATTCCTGGGATGAAGGGGTTGACTTATCAAGAACGGCTAAACAGGTTAGGTCTTTATTTATTAGAGTTTAGAAGAATGAGGGGTGATCTTATTGAAAAGTACAAGATTCTGAGGGGGCTCGACAGGGTAGATGTTAAGATGTTTCCACTTGTGGGGGAATCTCAAAGTAGGTGACATAATTACAGAATAAGGGGACACGCATTGAAAACTGAGATGCAAAGGAATTCTTCTCTCAGAGGGTAGTGAATGTCTGGAATTCTCTACCCCAGAGAGTTGTGGAGGCTAGATCACTGAAAGTATTTAAAGAGGAGGTAGATAGATTTTTGAAATATCAGGGAGTTGAGGGCTGTGAGGAGCTGGCATGAAAGAGGAGTTAGGTCCGAGGCAGATCAGCCATGATCTTATTGAATGGTGCGGCAGGCTTGAGGGGCCGAATGACCCACTCCTGCTCCTATTTCTTATGTTCTTATTTGCTCCCTCCACTACTGACGCACAGTGGCAGCAGTGTGTACCATCTACAAAATGCACCTGTGACCTCTACTACCTGGAAGGACAAGGGCAGCAGATGCGTGAGAACACCACCACCTGCAAATTTCCTTTCAAACCACACACCATCCTGACTTGGAACTATGTCACCGTTCCTTCATTGTCCCTGGGTCAAAATCCTGGAACTCCCTTCTTAATTGCATTGGGGCTGTACCTACCCCACATGGACTGCAACAGTTCAAGAAGGCAGCTCCCCACCACCTTCTCATGGGCAATTAGGGATGGGCAATAAATGCTGGCCTCTCCAGTGACGCCCACATCCCATGAAACGAATATTTAAAAAAAAATTCTAATAGTGGAAGCTCTGGGCTATGTCATCTCCCTTCTGCCCAAGGACACACTGGAGGAAGAGCTGCTCAGGTAAACTCTTGTCTCTCTACAAGAAACAACCAAGTCATCTTTCCATCACAGAATGTGTATATCAGGTACTGGATATTGCAGAGAGATGAGGAATCTGGGGCTGAAAACATAGATGGACAATTTATTTAAAAGTCTCCACCAGCAGATATATGTTTCGATGGAGTCTAATAACCATCTTGCTGTGAAGAAACACAATAAAAGTCTTTGCTGTTTCAGAGTTTTGGCCCCAGCTTATTCCTTCAAATTCAGTTCCAGTGATATTCCTTTTATCCCAGATGGACAAGTGAGAGTAGGAACACTCAGCGTGCTGAGGCTCCTCAGCATATCAAGGGGAATGAAGGCTCAGCCGCAAAACCAGTGATCCTGAACAAGAGCAGCAACCAGGAGAAGAGCCCATTGCCCGGGTAATATTTGTCACGGTCCAGCAAGGTGTGTTTGACAACTGCAGTGAGGATGGAGGGTGTCACTGGCCATGCTTACTGCCATTTGTCACTACGCTCCCTACAGCAAGACTTTAACAATCATCTACAGTTGTTTGGCATATCTTGGGTAAAATAAACTACAAGCAATCAGTGAAAGCTTTTTCCTTATTTACTATGAAAATGCCAACCTCCCTAAAGACACCAGGCACTGCTGACTCAGCTCCTCGGAGTGTCTTGTTGCCCATATCAGGGAGGAGGCTGAGGAGCAGCAGCACTGAGGCTAATGCAAGTTCTGAGCCACCCAGCAACAGTGAGGCTGTGGAAAGAGGAGCCTCCCTCATTGATTGATGAATTACCGAAGAATTTTGAGGAGCTTCTGGCCCAATGGGAATGGGAGGGGACATTATTGCTGCTCTTGCCCAGAGCTCTGGATACCATCGATGACGAGGAATGGACTTGTCAGTTCAGTGCGGAAATATAGAGTCAGATCAACAACAACCATCTTTCCCCACATTGGAGGGCTTTCTCGATAGATCCCTTGGGAAAGCATCTGTCAGGCCCACAAAAGAAGATAAAGGAGGAGCTTTAGCAAATGCTACTGAGTGTGCAGCACAGTTTGCCAACTGTAATCGATTCAGGAAAATACAAAGTTTCTTGAATGTTCTTAGGGTCAAGCCTAAGAAGTGGATTTGGATACTGGTTCTCTGTCATGAGAACATGGCATTCTATGCACCTGAGGAAGCTGTGCTGTCCACAATCGAGACCCATTCTGCCAGCCATGTTTAAACAATTCATTACAAGTGGACAGAGACTAAATTCAGGGATCTGACTAAAGCTCAGCTAGATCCCTGCACGCCAATTGCCAGACAGCTCCCCCAGTAACTTTATCAGAAAAAGTGAGGGCTGACATGCATACAGGATCTTATCGAGGCCGAGCTACCAGAGCTGCTGCACAGCCCCGGTCAACAGTCAGCATGAATGGCTGTATGCATCTTGCAAAACTACACATTAAATCAAACCAAGTGAACACTTCCCAAAATATTCAAACCTGTCTGACTAGCACTTTCAAAGTAGTTATCTTCAAATCTGGAAAAGGACAAAAACACAAATGGTAACATTAAAAAGAGACTGCAATACTTTATACTTATTTCTACTTACCAGACGTCCAGGGCAGCGGCAGTCAGCAGTGGACCTGCGAGGAACCGGGACCGAGCGGAGCTATATAAATTGTTAGGATCCTGTAGTTTTTTTTTCCGGGAAGAATGCGGTGTGCCTTTAAGGCTGGAAAGGGAGCAGTACTGCTTTAAGGCAGCAAGTTCTAAAAACTGAGTCAAAGAGTGCATTCCCGTTGCCCGGGATACATTCAGGACCAGAGATCGAGAGATACGTTAATTTTGAACTGGCTTATAGTGGAACCAGACTGTTCAAACTCAGAGAAACAGACAGCTGTGTGTTAGCACCTAAAAGGAGAGCTCTCAGACCATTTAAACTGAAGGAAGAGATTTAGTCTGATTATTTTTCTCTCTCAAAATTCTAAAAGGTCATGCCGAAACACAGATCTCTGAGAATTTAAACTGAAGGAAGGGAAATCAGACTGTGACAATCTTTTATCCCTCAAAAACTCTAAAGCCAAATTGATTCATTAAAAAGTGTTTGCAAGTTGTTAATTGTTGAAATTCATCGCTGGAGAAGGAAAGCAACAATTTTGACTTCTATATTAGACTACGGACTGTTCTACTGTTGAAGAACCTTTTTTTCCCCCCTATTGGACGGCTGTGAGGACTTCAAGCAACCTCGGACTGTTCCACATCCGGCAGGAGCATAAATCTGCAAGGACTCTAATTTTTTCTATTTTAAATGTTGTTTATATCTTCATAGTGTTTAAGAATATAGTTTTTCTAATTAAACAGTTAATTTGCTGATTTGAAGACACCTGGTTTGATTAGCCTCATTCAGAGGTTAATAGCGGATACAATTTGGCTGGGCCTTCCAAATTCCATAATTTGGAAAGTTTAAAACGATATGTTAAGCGATCTGTGGCGGGATGGGATTGAACTAACAGTGCATCTCTCCCACAACAATCAGAATCGTATATTTTGATTGGGGGCTTTGACTTGAGCAGTCGGTCTAACAAAATAAAGAGCGGGGCTGGAGGCCCTCATTTACCAGATGTCCGGGGCAGCGGCAGTCAGCGGCGGACCTGCGAGGACGCCGGGACTGAGCACAGCCATATAAATAAAGTGCAGGTCTCGAGGCCTTCACTTACCAGACGTCCGGGGCAGTGGCAGTCAGCGGCGGACCTGCGAGGACGCCGGGACCGAGCAGAACCATATAAATAAAGAGCGATGCTCGAGGCCCTCACTTACCAGATGTCCGGGGCAGCGGCAGGCTCTCTGGCTGTGTTGGTGCGCGCTCTGTTTGATAAGTGAGAATAAACTACCAGTGACATCACTGAAATTCTGTTGGCTGATTGGTCGGTAGGTGGCAGCTGTTGCCTGTGGATAGCTTAGATAGAGCAGAGTAAATAAAAGGTTCTTTTTAAATAAAGCCCTAGGATAGCTACCTGTAATTTATTAGTAATTACTAGCTGGAACATTTGTTCCTGCTGGGGAACTTTAACGCCAGGGTTGGGGCTGACCATGACTCATGGCCCTCCTGCCTTGGGCGCTATGGCATTGGAAGGATGAATGAGAATGGACAGAGACTGCTGGAGTTGTGTACCTATCACAACCTCTACACCACCAACTTGTTCTTTCATACTAAAGCCTGTCACCAGCTTTCATGGAGACACCCAAGATCACGTTGTTGGCACCAGCTGGACTTCATTGTTTATAGAGGCTCGCCTTGTGACAGTGTCCAAATCACACGCAGCTTCCACAGTGTGGACTGCGACACCGACCCCTCCCTGGTGTGCAGCAAAGTTAGACTCAAATCAAAGAAGCTACATCACTCCAAGCAGAAGGGTCGCCCGCGCATCAACACGAAAAGAATTTCTTATCCACAGCCGTTACATAAGTTTCTAAATTCACTTGAAAAAGCCCTTCAAAACACTCCTGCAGGGGATGCAGAGACCAAGTGGGCCCACATCAGAGATGCCATCTATGACTCAGCAATGACCACATTTGACAAACGTGAGAAGCAAAATGCAGACTGGTTTCAATCTCACTTTGAAGAGCTGGAACCTGTCATAGCCGCTAAGCGCACTGCACTGTTGAATTATAAGAAAGCCCCCAGCGAGTTAACATCCGTAGCACTTAAAGTAGCCAGAAGCACTGCACAAAGAACAGCCAGGCGCTGTGCAAATTGACTACTGGCAACACCTATGCAGTCGTATTCGGCTGGCCTCCAACACCGGAGACATCAGAGGAATGTATGATGGCATTGAGCCAACCATCAAGATCGCGCCCCCCCCGTCAAATCTAAATCAGTGGAAATGATCACTGACCAACGCAAGCAAATTGACCGCTGGGTTGAGCACTACCTAGAACTGTACTCCAGGGAAAATGGTGTCACTGAGACCGCCCTCAATGCAGTCCAGTCTCTGCCAGTCATGGATGAGCTGGACGAACAGCCAACAAAATCGGATCTCAGTGATGACATTGATTCTCTCGCCAGTGGAAAATCTCCCGGAAAGGACGGCATTACCCCTGAAATAATCAAGAGTGCCAAGCCTGCTATACTCTCAGCACTCCATGAACTGCTTTGCCTGTGCTGGGACGAGGGAGCAGTACCACAGGGCATGCGCTATGCCAATATCATCACCCTCTATAAAAACAAGGGTGACCACGGTGTCTGCAACAACTACCGTGGAATCTCCTGGCTCAGCATAGCGGGGAAAGTCTTCACTCGAGTCGTTTTAAACAGGCTCCAGAAGCTGGCTGAACGTGTCTACCGAGGCACAATGCGGCTTTCGAGCAGCGATCCACCATTGACATGCTTTTCTCCCTTTGTCAGCTACAGGAGAAATGCCGTGAACAACAGATGCCCCTCTACTTTGCTTTCATAGATCTCACCAAAACCTCTGACCTCGTCAGCAGACGTGGTCTCTTCAGACTACTAGAAAAGATCGAATGTCCACCAAAGCTACTAAGTATCATTACCTCATTCCATGACAATGTGAAAGGCACAATTCAGCATAGCAGTGCCTCATCAGACCCCTTTCCTATCCTGAGTGGCGTGAAACAGGGCTGTGTTCTCCTACCTACACTGTTTGGGATCTTCTTCTCACAGCTGCTCTCACATGCGTTCAAATATTCAGAAGAAGGAATTTTCCTCCATACAAGATCAGATGGCAGGTTGTTTAACCTTGCCCATCTTACAGCAAAGACCAAAGTACGGAAAGTCCTCATCAGGGAACTCCTCTTTGCTGACGGTGCTGCATTAACCTCCCACACTGAAGAGTGTCTGCAGAGCCTCATCGACAGGACTGCGGCTGCCTGCAATGAATTTGGCCTAACCATCAGCCTCAAGAAAACGAACATCATGGGGCAGGACGTCAGAAATGCTCCATCCATCAATATTGGCGACCACGCTCTGGATGTGGTTCAAGAGTTCACCTACCCAGCTCAACTATCACCAGCAACCTGTCTCTCAATGCAGAAATCAACAAGCGTGCATGGGAAAGGTGTCCACTGCTATGTCCAGACTGGCCAAGAGAGTGTGGGAAAATGGCGCACTGATACGGAACACAAAAGTCCAAGTGTTTCAAGCCTGTGTCCTC
This sequence comes from Heterodontus francisci, assembly GCF_036365525.1. Taxonomy (NCBI): domain Eukaryota; kingdom Metazoa; phylum Chordata; class Chondrichthyes; order Heterodontiformes; family Heterodontidae; genus Heterodontus; species Heterodontus francisci. The sequence continues at coordinate 8,980,556 of NC_090416.1, read as the reverse complement.
AGTACCTTGCTCTACGGCAGCGAGGCCTGGACAACGTATGTCAGCCAAGAGCGACGTCTCAACTCATTCCATCTTCGCTGCCTCCAGAGAATCCTTAGCATCAGGTGGCAGGACCGTATCTCCAACACAGAAGTCCTCGAGGCGGCCAACATCCCCAGCATATACACCCTACTGAGCCAGCGGCGCTTGAGATGGCTTGGCCATGTGAGCCGCATGGAAGATGGCAGGATCCCCAAGGATACATTGTAAAGCGAGCTCATCACTGGTATCAAACCCACTGGCCGTCCATGTCTCCGCTTTAAAGACGTCTGAAAACGCGACATGAAGTCCTGTGACACTGACCATAAGTCGTGGGAATCAGTTGCCAGTGATCGCCAGAGCTGGCGGACAGCCATAAAGGCGGGGCTAAAGTGCGGCGAGTCGAAGAGACCTAGCAGTTGGCAGGAAAAAAGACAAAAGTGCAAGGATAGAGTCAACTGTGTAACAGCCCTGACAACCAATTTTATCTGCAGCGCCGGTGGAAGAGTCTGTCAATCTAGAATTGGCCTTTATAGCCACTCCAGGCACTGCTCCACAAACCACTGACCACCTCCAGGCGCTTAACCATTGTCTCTCGAGACAAGGAGGCCAAAGAAGACGACGACTAGCTGGAATAGTGCTGTTTGTACAGCGTGAGACTGTGATTTGTGTGGGGGATTTCGCTGGCTGGCGGGGGAGGCGCTCTTTGGTCTCTTTCTTTTCTGCCTTTTCAGCCTCCACGGTGCAGGGGATAAAGCTGATTGTAAATAACTAGTAAGCTATTACACTTATTGCACTAGCAATCATTGATTGTAAAGCTAAGTAATGGCAAGGCAGCACAAGTCAAGTGGAATGTGTCACCTGTGTTATGTGGGAAGTCATGGATGCACCATGTGTCCTTGACAAGCACATCTGCAGGAAGTGCCTCCAGCTGCAGAAGCTTGTGCTTTGGGATTCGGAGCTCGAGCGGCGGCTGGAGCCACTGTGGCACATCCGTGAGGTGGAGGACTTCATGGATAGCATGTTTCAGGAGGTAGTCAACCGGTGTTTAACAAAGTACAGAGAGGGACTGGATAGCTGCCAGACAGACAAGGAGGTCAGGGCAGGTAGTACAGGAGTCCCTGGAGGGCATCCCACTTTCTAACCGGTATCCAGTTCTGAGTACTGATGGGAAGGAGGGTTCCTCTGTAGAGTGCAAAGAGAGTCATGATCGGAACACCATGGGTGACTCAGCTGTGCATGGAGGGAGGAGAAAGGACAAAAGAGCAATAGTGATAGGGGATTCTATGGTTAGAGGAATAGATAGGCGTTTATGTGGTTGCAGACGTGATTCCAGGATGGTATGTTGCCTCCCTGGAGCAAGGGACATGGATATTACCGAGCGGCTACAGAACATTCTGGAGGGCGAGGGTGCGCAGTCGGAGGTCGTGGTCCACATTGTTACCAACGATATAGCAAGTAAGAAGGATACGGTCCGGCAGGCTGAGTTTAGGGAGTTAGGAAAGAGATTAGCAAGCAGGACCTCAAGGGTAATAATCTCCAGATTACTCCCAAGGCCACATGCTAGTGAGTACAGTAATAGGAAAATACACCAGATGAATGCCTGGCTGGAAAGATGGTGCAGGAGGGAGGGCTTCAGATTTCTAGGGCATTGGGACCCGTTCTGGGGAAAGTGGGACCTGTACAAGCCGGACAGTCTGCACCTGAACAGGACTGGGACAAATTCCTTGCAGGAAGGCTTGCTAGTGCTGTTGGGGATGGTTTAAACTAGATGGCTGGGGGTTGGGAACCTCAGCGCGGTCTTAGATAGGACATTTTCAGGGCAGGGAACAGGACGCAGAAAATTAGCGAGTGACTCTGAAAGGCAGAAGAAGCAAAGGTTAAAAAGTGTGTAGCACAGAAATTTGGCAGTGTTAGAGGGTATTTATTTAAAGGCAAGGAGTATAGTAAATAAAGCTGATGAGTTGAGGGCACAAATAGACACATGGCAACATGATATCGTTGCTATAACGGAAACTTGGCTTAAACAGGGGCAAGAATGGCAGCTCAACATCCCTGGATATAGAGTTTTCAGGTGTGATAGAGAGGGAGATAAAAAAGGAGGGAGTGTAGCATTATTAGTTAAAGAATCAATAACAGCTTTGAGGAGGGATGATATGCTAAATGAATCATCCAATGAGGCAGAGCTCAGAAATAAAAAGGGGGCAGTTACGTTACTTGGAGTGTACTATAGACCCCAAATAGTGAGAGGGAGATAGAAGAACAAATATGCAGACAAATTTCTGAGTGCAAAAACCTTACAGCAATAATAGTTGGGGATTTCAACTACCCCAATATCAACTGTGATACAAACAGTGTGAAGGCCACAGAGGGGACAAATTCTTGAACTATGTTCAAGAGAACTTTTTTAGCCAGCATGTAACAAGCCCAACGAGAGGGGGCACAATTCTAGATCTAGTCTTCAGTAATGAAGCTGGGCAAGTGGAAGAAGTAACAGTGGGTGACCATTTTGGAAATAGTGACCATAATACAGTAAGTTTTCGCATAATCGTGGAAAAGGACAAAGATAAAACAGAGGCAAAGGTTCTAAATTGGGGGAAGACAAATTTTATGGCACTGAGAGGTGACCTGGTGAAGGTGGACTGGATACAGCTACTTGAAGGAACATCAGTGGCAAACCAGTGGGAGGCCTTGTGGAGACAAAGTCCCGTCTTCACATTGAGGATACCGTCAATTGTGTTGTGTGGCACTATCGCCGTGCTAATTGGGATAGATTTCGAACAGATCTAGCAATGCAGAACTGGGCATCCATGAGGCGCTGTGGGCCATCAGCAGCAGCAGAATTGTACTCAACCACAATCTGTAACCTCATGGCCTGGCATATCCCCCACTCTACCATTACCATCAAGCCGGAAACCAACCCTGGTTCGATGAAGAGTGCAGGAGGGCATGCCAGGAGCAACACCAGGCATACCTCAGAATGAGGTGTCAACCTGGTGAAGCTACAACCCAGAACGACTTGTATGCCAAACTGCGTCAGCAGCATGCGATAGACAGAGCTAAACAATCCCATAACCAACGGATCAGATCTAAGCTCTGCAGTCCTGCCACATCCAGCCATGAATGGTGGTGGACAATTAAACAACTAACTGGAGGAGGTGGCTCCACAAATATCCCTATCCTCAATGATGGGGTAAACCAGCACATCAGTGCGAAAGATAAGGCTGAAGCATTTGCAACAACCTTCAGCCAGAAGTGCCGAGTTGATGATCCATCTCGACCTCCTCCTCAAGTCCCCAGCATCACAGATACCAGACTCCAGCCAATTCGATTTATTCCATGTGATATCAAGAAGCAACTGAAGGCACTGGATACTGCTAAAGCTATGGGCCCTGACAACATTCCGGCAATAGTACAGAAGACCTGTGCTCCAGAACTTGCCGTGCCCCTAGCCAAGCTGTTCCAGTACAGCTACAACACTGGCATCTACCCTGCAATGTGGAAAATTGCCCAGGTATGTCCTGTACACAAAAAGCAGGACAAGTCCAACCCGGCCAATTACCGCCCCATCAGCCTACTCTCAATCATCAGTAAAGTGATGGAAGGTGTCATCGACAGTGCCATCAAGTGGCACTTGCTTAGCAATAACCTGCTCAGTGACACTCAGTTTGGGTTCCGCCAGGGCCACTCAGCTTCAGAGAAAGTTGTGAAGTGACCTGCCAGAGGTTTGCAAAATGATGAGAGGATCTGCTAGAGTCATAGACGACAGAGACAAACTCTGGAGAGTGAGTCAAAAACGAGAGGCCATGGATTTAAAATCATGGGTAAAAGATGTACGGGGGAGATGGGAGAAATGTCTTCGCTCAGAGATGGGAACTAATTCCATAAATAATTATACCAGGGATTTGGGCAGATCAGCAATAACCTGCTCAGTGATGCTCAGTTTGGGTTCCGCCAGGGCCACTCAGCTCCTGACCTCGTTACAGCCTTGGTTCAAACATGGACAAAAGAGCTGAACTCCAGAGGTAAGGTGAGAGTGACTGCCCTTGACATCAAGGCAGCATTTGACCGAGTATGGCATCAAGGAGCCCGAGCAAAACTGAGGTCAATGGGAATCAGGGGGAAAACCCTCCGCTGGCTGGAGTCATACCTAGCACAAAGGAAGATGGTTGTGGTTGTTGGAGGTCAATCATCTGAGCTCCAGGACATCACTGCAGGAGTTCCTCAGGGTCGTGTCCTAGGCCGAACCATCTTCAGCTGCTTCAACAATGACCTTCCTTCAATCATAAGGTCAGAAGTGGGGATGTTCGCTGATGATTGCACAATGTTCAGCACCATTTGTAACTCGTCAGATACTGAAGCAGTCCGTGTAGAAATGTAGCAAGACCTGGACAATATCCAGGTTTGGGCTGATAAGTGGCAAGAAACATTCGCACCACACAAGTGCCAGGCAATGACCATCTCCAACAAGAGAGAATCTAACCATCTCCCCTTTACATTCAATGGCATTACCATCGCTGAATCCCCCACTATCAACATCCTAGGGGTTACCATTGACCAGAAACTGAACTGGAGTAGCCATATAAATACCATGGCTACAAGAGCAGGTCAGAGGCTAGGAATCCTGAGGTGAGTAACTCACCTCCTGACTCTCCAAAGCCTGACTACCATCTACAAGGCACAAGTCAGGAGTGTGATGGAATACTCTCCATTTGCCTGGATGGGTGCAGCTCCAACAACACTCAAGGAGCTCGACACCATCCTGGACAAAGCAACCTGCTTGATTGGCACCCCATCTACAAACATTCACTCCCTCCACCACCGACGTACAGTGGCAGCAGTGTGTACCATCTACAAGATGCACTGCAGCAATGCACCAAGGCTCCTTAGACAGCACCTTCCAAACCCACGACCTCTACCAACGAGAAGGACAAGGGCAGCAAATACATGGGAATACTACCACCTGCAAGTTCCCGTCCAAGTGACACACCATCCTGACTTGGAACTATATTGCCGTTCCTTCACTGTCGCTGGGTCAAAATCCTGGAACTCCCTTCCTAACAGCACTGTGGGTCTTCCTACCACAAATGGACCGCAGCGATTCAAGAAGGCAGCTCACCACCACCTTCTCAAAGGGCAATTAGGGATGGGCAATAAATGCTGGCCTGGCCAGTGAACCCTACATCCCATGAATGAATAAAGAAAAAGGCTTTCAAGAGCGAGATACTACGGGCACAGTGCAGGCGTGTCCCCTCAAAGATAAAGGGTGGTACTGCCTAATCTAGAGCCCCTAGTCATCTAAAAGCTTACAGGGTAAATTAAAGCAAAAAAAGAAAGCTTCTGACTATCTCAAATATCTTGATACTTTAGAATGCCTAGAGGAGTATAGAAAGTGCAGGGGTGAAGTAAAAAGGAAAGTTAGAAAAGCAAAGAGAGGACATGAAAAATTATTGGCAGGTAAAATCAAGGAAAACCCCAAGATGTTTTATCAGTACATTAAGAGCAAGATGGTAACGAAGGAAAGGGTAAGGTCTTTCAGAGATATACAAGGGAACTTATGCGTGGATGCAGAAGATGTGGGCAGGGTTCTTAACGAGTTTTTTGTCTCTGTCTTCACAAAGGAGAGGGTTGATGCAGACATTGTAGCTAAAGAGGTGGAGTATGAAATATTAGATACAATAAGCATAATGAGAGAGGAAGTACTTGAGGGTCTGAAATCACTGAAAGTGGATAAATTGCCAGGATCGAACCTGAAGTCCGGGGACGGCGGCAGCGGACAAGGAAGGAGTCGGAACCCGAGCAGACCTAAAAAAGAGGGGGACTCGAGGCACTTCACTAATCTGAAGTCCGGGGATGGCGGCAGCAGACCTGGAAGGAGTTCGAACCCGAGCAGACCTATAAAAGAATGAGCGGGGCTCGAGGCCCTTCACTAATCTGAAGTCCGGGGATGGCGGCAGCAGACCTGGAAGGAGTCGGGACCAAAGCAGACCGAGAAAAGAGCGGGGCTCGAGGCCCTTCACTAACCTGAGGTCGGGGATGGCAATAGCGGACCTGGAAGGAGTCGGGACCAGAGCAGACCGAGAAAAAAGCGGAGCTCGAGGCCCTTCACTAATCTGAGGTCGGGGATGGCAATAGCGGACCTGGAAGGAGTCGGGACCAAAGCAGACCGAGAAAAGAGCGGGGCTCGAGGCCCTTCACTAATCTGAAATCGGGGATGGTAGTGGCGGACCTGGAAGGAGTCGGAACCCGAGCAGACCGAAAAAAGAATGAGCGGGGCTCGAGACCCTTCACTAATCTGAAGTCGGGGATGGTAGTGGCGGACCTGGAAGGAGTTGGGACTCGAGCAGACCTAGAAAAGAATGAGGGGGGCTCGAGGCCCTTCACTAATCTGAAGTCCGGGGAGGGCAGTAGCGGACCTGGAAGGAGTCGGGACCCGAGCAGACCGAGAAAAGAATGAGCGGGGCTCGAGGCCCTTCACTAATCTGATGTCCGGAGACGGCAGCAGCGGACCTGGAAGGAGTCGGGTCTCGAGAGACCGAGAAAAGAATGAGCGGGGCTCGAGGCCCTTCACTAATCTGAAGTCGGGGACGGCAGCAGCGGACCTGGAAGGTGTCGGGACTCGAGCAGACCTAGAAAAGAAAGAGCGTGCTCGAGGCCCTTCACCAATCTGAAATCGGGGACGGCAGCAGTGGACCTGGAAGGAGTCAGGACCCGAGCAGACCTATAAAAGAAAGAGCGGGGCTCGAGGCCCTTCACTAACCTGAAGTCGGGGACGGCAGCAGCGGACCAGGAAGGAGTCGGGACTCGAGCAGACCGAGAAAAGAGCGGGGCTCGAGGCCGTTCACTAATCTGAAATCGGGGACGGCAGCAGCGGACCTGGAAGGAGTTGGGACCCGAGCAGACCTATAAAAGAATGAGCGGGGCTCGAGGCCCTTCACTAATCTGAAGTCCGGGGATGGCAGTAGCGGACCTGGAAGGAGTTGAGACTCGAGCAGACCTATAAAAGAATGAGGGGGGCTCGAGGCCCTTCACTAATCTGAAATCGGGGATGACAGTAGCGGACCTGGAAGGAGTCGGGACTCGAGCAGACCTATAAAAGAATGAGGGGGGCTTGAGGCCCTTCACTAATCTGAAATCGGGGATGACAGTAGCGGACCTGGAAGGAGTCGGGACTCGAGCAGACCGAGAAAAGAATGAGCGGGGCTCGAGGCCCTTCACTAATCTGAAGTCCGGGGATGGCAGTAGCGGACCTGGAAGGAGTCGGGACCCGAGCAGACCGAGAAAAGAATGAGCGGGGCTCGAGGCCCTTCACTAATCTGAAGTCCGGGGATGGCAGTAGCGGACCTGGAAGGAGTTGAGACTCGAGCAGACCTATAAAAGAATGAGGGGGGCTCGAGGCCCTTCACTGATCTGAAATCGGGGTGACAGTAGCGGACCTGGAAGGAGTCGGGACTCGAGCAGACCTATAAAAGAATGAGGGGGGCTCGAGGGCCTTCACTGATCTGAAATTGGGGATGACAGTAGCGGACCTGGAAGGAGTCGGGACTCGAGCAGACCTATAAAAGAATGAGGGGGGATCGAGGCCCTTCACTAATCTGAAATTGGGGATGACAGTAGCGGACCTGGAAGGAGTCGGGACTCGAGCAGACCTATAAAAGAATGAGGGGGGCTCGAGGCCCTTCACTAATCTGAAATTGGGGATGACAGTAGCGGACCTGGAAGGAGTCGGGACTCGAGCAGACCTATAAAAGAATGAGGGGGGCTCGAGGCCCTTCACTAATCTGAAATCAGGGATGACAGCAGCGGACCAGGAAGGAGTCGTGACTCGAGCAGACCTATAAAAGAATGAGCGGGGCTCGAGGCCCTTCACTAATCTGAAATTGGGGATGACAGTAGCGGACCTGGAAGGAGTCGGGACTCGAGCAGACCTATAAAAGAATGAGCGGGGCTCGAGGCCCTTCACTAATCTGCAGTCCGGGGATGGCAGTAGCGGACCTGGAAGGAGTTGAGACTCGAGCAGACCTATAAAAGAATGAGGGGGGGCTCGAGGCCCTTCACTATTCTGAAATCGGGTACGGCAGCAGCGGACCAGGAAGGAGTCGGGACCCGAGCAGACCGAGAAAAGAGCGGGGCTCGAGGCCCTTCACTAATCTGAAATTGGGGAGGGCGGCAATGGACCTGGAAGGAGTCGGGACTCGAGCAGACCTATAAAAGAATGAGGGGGTCTCGAGGCCCTTCACTAATCTGAAATCGGGGATGACAGTAGCGGACCTGGAAGGAGTCGGGACTCGAGCAGACCGAGAAAAGAATGAAGGGGGCTCGAGGCCCTTCACTAATCTGAAATCGGGGATGGTAGTGGCGGACCTGGAAGGAGTCGGAACCTGAGCAGACCTAGAAAAGAATGAGCGGGGCTCGAGGCCCTTCACTAATCTGAAGTCGGGGATGGCGGCAGTGGACCTGGAAGGAGTCGGGTCTCGAGCAGACAGATAAAAGAATGAGCGGGGCTCGAGGCCCTTCACTAATCTGAAATCGGGGATGGTAGTGGCGGACCTGGAAGGAGTCGGGACCCGAGCAGACCTATAAAAGAGCGGGGCTCGAGGCCCTTCACTAACCTGAAATCGGGGACGGCGGCGGTGAACCTGGAAGGAGTCGGGACCCGAGCAGACCTATAAAAGAGTGGGGCTCGAGGCCCTTCACTAACCTGAAATCGGGGACGGCGGCAGTGGACCAGGGAGGAGTCGGGACTTGAGCAGACCTATAAAAGAATGAGCGGGGCTCGAGGCCCTTCACTAATCTGAAGTCGGGGATGGCAGTAGCGGACCTGGAAGGAGTCGGGACTCAAGCAGACCTATAAAAGAATGAGCAGGGCTCGAGGCACTTCACTAATCTGAAATCGGGGATGGCAGTAGCGGACCTGGAAGGAGTCGGGACCCGAGCAGACCTATAAAAGAATGAGCGGGGCTCGAGGCCCTTCACTAATCTGAAGTCGGGGATGGCAGTAGCGGACCTGGAAGGAGTCGGGACCCGAGCAGACCTATAAAAGAATGAGCGGGGCTCGAGGCCCTTCACTAATCTGAAATCGGGGATGGCAGTGGTGGATTCTCTGACTGTTTCTGCGCACGCTCTGTTTGGATTTATTGTAAAAAAATGAACAGTGACATCACTGAAATTCTGATTGGTCAGTGGGTGGCAGCTGTTATTGCCTGGCGATAACTGAGATTGATTGGAGTTAAAAAAAAAAGGTTCCTTTTAAATTAAAGCCCTAGGATAGCGACCTGTAAATTTTTAGTATTTACTGGCTATACTAGTGCTGTTTGCATGGAGTGAGGCTGTGAGTTAAGTGTGAGTATTTTCGTTGGATGGGGCGGTGGAAGGTGCTCTTTCTCAGCCTCAAAGGTACAGGGGATAAAAGTTGATTGTAAATAGCTGGTAAGTTAATACACTAGCAAGTTTTTTTTTCATTGTAAAGGTAAGTAATGGTGGGACAGCTTGGCCAAGCGAACGGACCTCTTGTGCAATGTGGGAAGTCGTGGAAGTGCCATGGGACCTTGGTGAACATGTCTGCAGAAAGTGTCTCCGGTTGCAGAAGCTTGAGCTTCGGGTTTCGGAGCTCGAGCGGCAGCTGGAGTCACTGTGGTGCATCCGTGAGGTGGAGGACTATGTGAATGGCACGTTTCAAGAGGAAGTCAAGCCGGTGCCGAGGCAAGCACAGTTGGGGAGTGACTGGGTGGCTGCTGGCTGGACAAAGAAGTTAGGGCAGGTAGTGCAGGAGTCCCCAGAGGACATCCCACTTTCTAACCGGTATTCAGTTCTGAGTGCCAATGAGAGAGGGTTCCTCTGGAGAATGCACCAAGAGCCATAACCGGAATGTCACAGCTGACTCAGCTGTGCTGGGATGGAGGAAAAGGGACAAGAAGGCAATAGTGGTAGGGGATTCTATGGTTAGAGGTAGAGATAGGCAGACGTGATTCCAGGATGGTATGTTGCTTCCCTGGTGCAAGGGTCTTGGACATCACCGAGCGGCTACAAAGTATTCTGGAGGGTGAGGGTGCACAGCCGGAGGTCGTGGTCCATGTCGGTACCAATGATATAGGTAGAAAGAGGGATGAGGTTCTGCAAAAAGAATTTAGGGATCTAGGTAGCAGATTAAAAAGTAGGACCTCAAGGGTTGTAATCTCTGTGTTTCTTCCGGTACCACGGGCTCGTGAGTATACTAATAGGAGGTTAGAGCAGATGAATGCGTGGTTGAGGAGATGGTGCAGGAGGGAGGGCTTTAGTTTCCTGGATCACTGGGCCTGTTTCTGGCGAAGGTGGGATCTGTATAAGATGGACGGGTTGCACCCGAACTGGAACGGGACCAGCATCCTTGCTGGCAGATTTGCTCGTGTTGTTGGGGGGGGGTTTAAACTAATTTGGCAGGGGGATGGGATACGGAGTGGAAGCACAGTAGGGGGTGTTGTACAATCAAATATAAATGAGAAGCTAAGTCAGTCTGGAGAGCAGAGTAAATGTAGATCTGTTAAGACTCAAGCAAATAATACAAGGCTGGATTGTATCTATCTTAATGCAAGGAGTCTTACTAGTAAGGCAGATGAATTGAGGGTGTTGATTAACACATGGGAATATGATATTATTGCTATCACTGAGGGAAGGGCAACACTGGCAGCTTAATATCCCAGGGTATAGAATCTTCAGACATGATAGGGGAGGGGTTAAAAGAGGAGGTGACATTGCACTGTTGATTAAAGAGTCAATTACTGCAGTAAGGAGGGATGATATCTTAGAAGGTTCCTCTTATGAGGCCATATGGGTAGAACTTATAAAGAAAAAGGGGGCTATCACTTGGCTGGGTGTGTACTACAGACCTCCAAACAGTCAGGTAGCGATAGAGGAGCAGATATGTAGGCAAATCTCAGAGAGGTGCAAAAATAATAGGGTAATAATAGTAAGGGATTTCAACACCCTGTATTAGTGCAAAAAGCTTAAAGGGGATGGAATTCTTCAAGTGAATTCAGGAGAGCTTTTTGAGCCAGTACGTACTGAGTCCTACAAGAGAAGGGGCAGTACTGGACTTAATCCTAGGGAATGAAGCCAGACAAGTGGTAGAAGTGGCAGTGGGGGAGCATTTCGGGGATAGTGACCATAACTCTGTAAGATTTAAGGTTGTTATGGAAAAAGACATAAAGGGACCAGAAATAAGAGTACTGAATTGGGGGGAAGGCAGATTTCAATATGATAAAACAGGATCTGGCCAAAGTGAACTGGAAGCAGCTTCTTCGAGGAAAGTCGACATCAGACCAGTGGGAGTCATTAAGAAGGGAAATTGTGAGGGTTCAGGTGCAGCATGTTCCTGTAAAGGTGAAGAGTAGGTCCAATAAGTCTGGATGTCAAGGGATATAGAGGATTGGATAAGGAAAATATAGGAGGCTCATGGCAGATTCAGAGGGCTGAAAACATCGGAGGCCTGAAAGGAGTATAGAAAGTGTAGGGGGTACTTAAAAAAGTAATTTGGACAACGAAGAGGGGGCATGAAAAATCACTGGCAGACAAGAGAAAGGAAAATCCTAAGGCATTTAATAAGTATGTTTGGGGCAAGAGGATAAAGTGGGGAAAAAGTGGGGCCCATTAGGGATCATAGTGGCAATCTGTGTATGGAGCCAGAGGACATAGGTGAGGTTTTAAATTATTACTTTTCATCTGTGTTCACTATGGAGAGGGACGATGTAGGTGTAGTGATCAGGGAAGGGGATTGTGATATACTTGAACATATTAGCATTGAAAAGGAGGATGTATTAGCAGGCTTAAAAGTGGATAAATCCCCAGGCTGCTATGTGAGGCAAGGGAGGAGATAGCAGGGGCTCTGACACAAATTTTCAAATTCTCTCTGGCCACAGGAGAGGTACCAGAGGACTGGAGGACAGCGAATGTGGTACCATTATTTAAGAAGGGTAGCAGGGATAAACCAGGTAATTACAGGCCTGTAAGTCTAATGTCAGTGGTAGGGAAATTATTGGAAAAAATTCTGAGAGACAGGATTAATTTCCACTTGGACTAATCAGGGATAGTCAGCATGACATTGTCAGGGGGAGATCGTGTCCAACAAATTTGATTGAATTTTTCGAGGAGGTGACTAGATGTGTAGATGAGGGTAAAGCAGTTGATGCAGTCCATGGACATCAGTAAGGCTTTTGATAAGGTCCCGCATGGGAGATTGGTTAAGAAAGTAAGAGCCCATGGAATCCAGGGCAATTTGGCAAATTGGATTCAAAATTGGCTTAGTGGAAGGAGGCAGAGGGTGATAGCCGAGGGATGTTTTTGCAAGTGGAGGCCTGTGGAGGAGTGGTGTACTGCAGGGATCAGTGCTGGGACCCTTGCTGTTTGTAGTGTACATTAATGATTTAGAGGTGAATATAGGAGGTATGATCAGTTAGTTTGCAGATGACATGAAAATTGGTGGTGTCGTAAATAGTGAGGAGGAAAGCCTTAGATTACAGGACGATACAGATGGGCTGGTAAGATGGGCGGAGCAGTGACAAATGGAGTTTAATCCTGAGAAGTGTGAGGTGTTGAACTTTGGGAGGACTAACAAGGCAAGAGAATATATAATCGATGGTAGGACCCTAGGAAGTACAGAGGGTCAGAGGGACCTTGGGCTGCTTGTCCATAGATCATTGAAGGCAGCAGCACAGGTAGATAAGGTGGTTAGGAAGGCCTACGGGATATTTGCCGTTATTAGCCGAGGCATAGAATATAAGAACCCCCCTGCACCCCCTCCCCCTCGCATCCCCTTCTCAGCTCCCCCTTCGAAACCGCTTCCCCCAGACACCCTCCCCCCCACCCCCTTCCTTTGCACCCCCTTCCTCAATGTGGATATTGCAGCACTTCAGGAGACACGCCTCCCTGTGGATCTCTGAGAGAGCAAGACTACACCTTCTACTGGCAGGGTAGGGATCCTGAAGAACCAAGATGGTATGGAGTGGGCTTCGCCATCAGAAACTCTTTGCTCAGCATAATAGAACCACCTTCAAATGGCTCGGAACGCATACTGTCCGTCCGACTGTTCACCGCCTCTGGTCTAGTACACCTACTCAGCATCTATGCTCCAACACTCTGCTCCCCACCTGAAGTTAAAGATCAGTTCTATGAGGAACTCCATATCATAAGTAGCATTCCTAATATTGAACATTTGTTCCTGCTGGGGAACTTTAATGCCAGGGTTGGGGCTGATCATGACTCATGGCCCTTCTGCCTTGGGCGCGATGGCGCTGGAAGAATGAATGAGAATGGACAAAGACTGCTGGAGTTGTGTACCTATCACAACCTCTGCATCACCAACTCGTTCTTTCAAACTAAAGCCTGTCACCAGCTTTCATGGAGACACCCAAGATCACGTCGTTGGCACCAGCTGGACTTCATTGTCACAAGGCGAGCCTCTATAAACAGTGTCCAAATCACGCGCAGCTTCCACAGTGTGGACTGCGACACCGACCACTCCCTGGTGTGCAGCAAAGTTACACTCAAACCAAAGAAGCTGCATCACTCCAAGCAGAAGGGCCGCGCACGCATCAACACTAACAGAATTTCTTATCCACAGCCGTTACATAAGTTTCTAAATTCACTTGAAAAAGCCCTTCAAAACACTCCTGCAGAGGATGCAGAGACGAAGTGGGCCCACATCAGAGATGCCATCTATGACTCAGCAATGACCACATTTGACAAACGTGAGAAGCAAAATGCAGACTGGTTTCAATCTCACTTTGAAGAGCTGGAACCTGTCATAGCCGCTAAGCGCATTGCACTGTTGAACTACAAGAAAGCCCCCAGCGAGTTACCATCCGTAGCACTTAAAGTAGCCAGAAGTGCTGCACAAAGAACAGCCAGGCGCTGCGCAAATGACTACTAGCAACACCTGTGCAGTCGTATTCAGCTGGCCTCCGACACCGGAGACATCAGAGGAATGTATGATGGCATTGGGCCAACCATCAAGAAGATCGCTCCCCCCCCCCCCCCCCCCCCGTCAAGTCTAAATCAGGGGAAACGATCACTGACCAACGCAAGCAAGTGGACCGCTGGGTGGAACACTACCTAGAACTGTACTCCAGGGAAAATGTTGTCACTGACACCGCCCTCAATGCAGCCCAGTCTCTGCCAGTCATGGATGAGCTGGATGAACAGCCAACAAAATTGGAACTCAGTAATGCCATTGATCCTCTAGCTAGTGGAAAAGCCCCTGGAAAGGACAGCATTACCCCTGAATTAATCAAGTGCCAAGCCTGCTATACTCTCAGCACTCCATGAACTGCTTTACCTGTGCTGGGATGAGGGAGCAGTACCACAGGACATGCACAATGCCAATATCATCACCCCCTATAAACAAGGGTGACCGCAGTGAATGCAACAACGCGGCACAGTGGCGCAGTGGTTAGCACCGCAGCCTCACAGCTCCAGGGACCCGGGTTTGATTCTGGGTACTGCCTGTGCGGAGTTTGCAAGTTCTTCCTGTGACCGTGTGGGTTTTCGCCGGGTGCTCCGGTTTCCTCCCACAGCCAAAGACTTGCAGGTGATAGGTAAATTGGCTGTTATAAATTGCCCCTAATGTAGGTAGGTGGTAGGGAATATGGGATTACTGTAGGGTTAGTATAAATGGTTGTTGGTCGGCACAGACTCGGTGGGCCGAAGGGCCTGTTTCAGTGTTGTATCTCTAAATAAAAAAAAAACTACCGTGAAATCACACTACTCAGCATAGTGGGGAAAGTCGTCGCTCGAGTCGTTTTAAACAGACTCCAGAAGCTGGCTGAGTGTGTCTACCCTGAGACACAGTGCGGCTTTCGAGTAGAGAGATCCACCATTGACATGCTGTTCCCCCTTCGCCTGCTACAGGAGAAATGCCGCGAACAACAGATGACCCTGTACATTGCTTTCATAGATCTCACCAAAGCCTTTGACCTCGTCAGCAGACATGGTCTCTTCAGACTACTAGCAAAGATCGAATGTCCACCACAGCTACTAAGTATCATCACCTCATTCCACGACAATATGAAAGGCACAATTCAGCATAGCAGTGCCTCATCAGACCCCTTTCCTATCCTGAGTGGTGTGAAACAGGGCTGTGTTCTCGCACCTACATTGTTTGGGATCTTCATCTCCCTGCTGCTCTCATGTGTTCAAGTCTTCAGAAGAAGGAATTTTCCTCCACACAAGATCAGATGGCAGGTTGTTCAACCTTGCCCATCTTAGAGCGAAGACCAAAGTACAGAAAGTCCTCATCAGGGAACTCCTCTTTGCTGACGATGTTGCATTAACATCCCACACAGAAGAGTGTCTGCAGAGACTCATCGACAGGATTGCGACTGCCTGCAACGAATTTGACCTAACCATCAGCCTCAAGAAAACAAACATCATGGGACAGGAGGTCAGAAATGCTCCATCCATCAATATCGGTGACCACACTCTGGAAGTGGTTCAAGAGTTCACCTGCCTAGGCTCAACTATCACCAGTAACTTATCTCTCAATGCAGAAATCAACAAGCCCATGGGAAAGGCGTCAGGTGCTATGTCCAGACTGGCCAAGAGGGTGTGGGAAAATGGTGCTCTGACACGGAACACAGAAGTCTGAATGTATCAAGCCTGTGTCCTCAGTACCTTGCTCTACGGCAGTGAGGCTTGGACAACGTATGTCAGCCAAGAGCGACGACTCAACTCATTCCATCTTCGCTGCCTCCAAAGAATCCTTGGCATCAGGTGGCAGGACTGTATCTCCAACATAGAAGTTCTCGAGGCGGCCAACATCCCCACCAAAAAACCCTATTGAGGCAGCGGCGGTTGAAATGGCTTGGCCATGTGAGCCGCATGGAAGATGGCAGGATCCCCAAGGACACATTGTACAGTGAGCTCGTCACTGGTATCAGACCCACCGGCCGTCCATGCCTCCGTTTTAAAGATGTCTGCAAACGCGACATGAAGTCCTGAGACATTGACCACAAGTCGGGGGAGCCAGTTGCCAGTGATCGTCAGAGCTGGCGGACAGCCACAAAGACGGGGCTAAAGAGTGGCGAGCCGAAGAGACTTAGCAGCTGGCAGGAAAAAAGACAGAAGTGCAAGGAGAGAGCCGGCTGTGTAACAGCCCCGACAACCAAATTTATCTGCAGCGCCTGTGGTAGAGTCTGTCACTCTAGAATTGGCCTTTGTAGCCACTCCAGGCGCTGCTCCACAAACCACTGACCACCTCTAGGTGCTTACCCATTGTCTCTCGAGACCAGGAGGCCAAAGAAGAGTCGATGGTTTTGTGAATGGAAAGCCGTTTCCAGTGGTGTTCCACAGGGCTCAGTGTTGGGTCCCTTGCTGGTTGTGGTATATATTAATGATTTGGACTTAAATGTGGTGGCATGATTGGGAAATTTGTGATGACACAAAAATTAGCTATGTAGTTAATAGTGAGGAGGAAAGCCGTGGACTGCAGAATGATATCAATAGTTTGGTTGAGTGGGTGGAAATGTGGCAAATGGAATTCAATCCAGAGAAGTGTGAGATATTGCATTTGGGGAGGGCAAATATAGCAAGGGAATATACAATAAACGGGAGGATATTGAGAGGGGTAGAAGATGTGAGAGACCTTGGAGTGCATATCCACAAGTCCCTAAAGGTGGCAGGACAGGTGGATAGAATGGTGAAGGTGGCATATGGATTGCTTTCCTTTATTGGCCGAGGTATTGAGTACCAAAAGCAGGGATGTGATGCTGGAACTGTATAGAGCATTGGTTAGGTCGCAGTGTGCAGTTCTGGTCACATTACAGAAAGGACATCATTACTCTGGAGAGAGTACAGAGGAGATTTACAAGAATGTTGCCAGGGCTAGAGGGTTGCTACTATGAAGAAAGATTGGATACGCTAGGGTTGTTTTCCCTGGAACTGAGGAGGCTGAGGGGTGACTTGTTTGAGGTGTTCAAAATTATGAGGGGCTTAGACAGAGTGGACAGGAAGGACCTGTTTTCCCTGGCGGGGAGGTCAGTTACCAGGGGCATAGATTTAAGGTGATTTGTAGAAGGATTAGAGGGGACATGAGGGGAAGCTTTTTCACCCAGAGGGCGGTGGGTGTCTGGAATTCACTGCCAGGAATGGTGGTGGAGGCAGATACCCTCAATTCTTTTAAAAGGTACGTGGACATGCACCTGAAGTGCTGCAACCTGCGGGGCTATGGACCATGTGCTGGAAGGTAGGATTAGTTTGGGCAGATAGTTTATTCGACCAGCGTAGACACGATGGGCTGAATGGTCTCCTTCTGTGCTGTACTTTTTTTTATGGTTCGATACTCAATCCCTGGCTGCAATCTGTCAGCTGCACCAGCTGATAACACACCCCAAGTTGGCAAAGACAGTGATTACATTATTTATACTGTTATTTAGTGCCTTCTTCATCCACCTGAGCACCGAGGTTAATCTTTCTTTGCTCAATGGTTTTGGTCCTGATGGCCAATCGGAGCAGCGAGAATTTACAGTTGACACTCAAACATCTGAAAGCATCAGTGTGTGTGTGTGTGCACTGTGTGGAGGCACTAAAGGAACTGCTCACTCGAACAAATAATGAAGCCAGGCTTAATAACATGATGGAAAACGGAGGATGGGACCTGAAGATAGATCTCTGCAAGTCCCACAAGGTGGTTGTCCCGCTGGCCAGGGCAATGGTGAAACATGCTTTTTGGCATTGCCAAATAGCCGGCAGGGGGGATTTATACCATCCAAGACTGTCAGTCAGTCACTGCTGCTTCCTTCTTTGGGGAGCTGTTAAAATCTCCACTGATTTCAGTTACAGCTCACTGACACACTGGTGAACAGATTGTTAAACTGTTTGCTCATTGCTTCTCCAGTTACCCGCTTGCTGTGTTTCAGCAACTGGAACACATCACAAGCCACAGTGTTGGACAGTGATGGGCACAATGATTAATCTGCTTGGGAATACAGAGATCCAGGTCGAGGTGCTAATATTTGGGTTGCTGACGTGCCTCTCTTCGCACTTAATTCCGAGATCAAACACCATCCAGTCCTTTGTAGAGAAAATCCTTGCCAGAATTCAACCCCTCGGCGACGTGGAATGTGATGAAGTGCGGCTGAAGTGTTCAGTGTGTTGGGAATCTTGACCAAATGTGGAAGGTTGGAGGTTCCAGGTTCACCTTCTGCCGACAGATCCATTCCAACCTGGTGGGCTCACTGTTATACCTGGATGGAAAGAGTGAGGAGGACACCAGGGTTTGTAGTTTAACAGCGCAGTGCCAATGCTGCCTTGTTGATTGAGAAATAGCAGGAGGCCACCAGGGGCTAATGGACTTCCTCAGGGACCTTTCCTGGCCATTGGTTCAAGACTTCCCCAAATGGATCAGCTCATACAGCACATATTGTGAGACCTTCTTTCAGAACCCCCAGGGGGAACGGTGATCACTACAATGCTCCGCTGGTCACTTACTGCATATCCCGCACAGTGTGAATGAATTGGAATGGTGACGCAGGTGCATCCCCACGTGTGCCCTAAGACCTTGAATAGATGCTATCCTGACGTCAGTGACCCGAGTGGACTGATGCAATTTCAGGATTCCAAATCTGGTCAATGCATGTGATGGCAGCGTCTTCATTAATCACTCCTGAAAAAAACAAGTGTTATGAAGGAAGATGGGCCCCGTTCTAGAGCTATTTGAAGGACCACTCAACAAGTTGCTGCTGAGCTGCTTCACATTTGAGGAGAGGTGGTGGCATAATGGTAATGTCACTAGACAAGTAACCCAGAGCCCCAGGCTAATGATCTGGGGACCGACACAGTAGATGGTGGAATTTGAATTCAATTATGAAATAATTGGGAATTAAAAGCTATTCTAGTGGTGACTATGAAACCACTGTCGATTGTTGTAAAAACCCATCTGCTTAATGTCCTTTAGGGAAGGAAATCTGCTGTCCCTACCTGGTCTGGCCTACATGTGACTCCAGACCCATAGCAATGTGGTTAATTCTTGAATGCCTAGCAAGCCACTCAGTTGTATCAAACCGCTACAAAGTCTATGAAAAGGAATGAAACTGGACGGACCATCTGACATCAACCGAGGCACCAGAAACGAGAACAGCAAATCCAGCGCTGTTGACCCTGCAAGGTCCTCCTTACTAACATCTGGGGGCTCATGCCAAAATTGGGAGAGCTGTCCCATAGACTAGGCAAGCAACAGCCTGACATAATCATACTTAGCGAATCATACTGCCCTCACTAGCCCTGGGTATATCCTATCCCCCAGCAGGACAGACCCAGCAAAGGTGGCGGCACAGTGGTATACAGTTGGGAGGGAGCTGCCTTGGGCGTCCTCAACATTGTCTCTGGACCCCATGAAATCTCATGGCATCAGGTCAAACATGGGCAAGAAAACTTCCTGCTGATTACCACCTACTGCCGCGCCCCCCCCCCCCCCCCCCCCCCCCACTCCCTCAGCTGATGAATCAGTGCTTCTCCATGTTGAACACCAAATGGAAGAAGCACTGAGGGTAACAAGGGCACAAAATGCACTCTGGGTGGGGACTTCAATGTCCATTGCCAAGAGTGGCTTGGTAGCAACACTACTGACCGAATTGGCTGAGTTCGAAAGGACATAGCTGCTAGACTGGGTCTACGGTAAATTGTGAGGGAACCAACAAGAGGGAAAAACATACTTGACTCATCCTCACCAATCTACCTGTTGCAGATGCATCTGTCCATGACATTATTGGTACGAGTGACCACCGCACAGTCCTTGCGGAGATGAAGTCCCGTCTTCACATTGAGGGTACCCCCCATCGTGTTGTGTTGTACTACCACCGTGCTAAATAGGATAGATTTCGAACAGACCTAGCAACTCAAAACTGGCATCCACTCGGCACTGTGGGCCATCAGCAGCAGCAGAATTGTATTCAACCACAACCTGTAACCTCATTGCATGACATATCCCCCACTCTATCATTACCATCAAGCTGGGGGATAAATCCTGGTTCAATGAAGAGTGCAGCAGAGCATGCCAGGAGCAGCACCAGGAATACCTAAAAACGAGGTGTCAACCTGGTGAAGCCACAACACAGGACTACGTGTATGCCAAACAGCGGAATCAGAATGCAATAGACAGGACAGATCCCACAATCAACTGATCAGATTTCAGCTCTGCAGTCCTGCCACATCCAGCTGTGAATAGTGGTGAACAATTAAATAACAGACAGGCGGAGGAGGCGCGACAAATATTCCCATCCTCAATGATGGGGGAGCCCAGCACATCAGTGCAAAAGACAAGCCAGAAGTGCTGAGTGGCTGATCCATCTCGGCCTCCTCCTGAGGTTCTCAGCATCACAGATGTCAGTCTTCAGCCAAGCTGATTCACACCACATGATATCAAGAAATGGCTGAAGGCACTGGGTACTGCAAAGCCTATGGGCCCTGACAACATTCCGGCAATAGTACTGAAAACGTGCTCCAGAACTAGCCATGGCCCCAGCCAAGTTGCTCCAGTACAGATACAACACTGGCATCTACCCGGCAACGTAGAAAATTGCCCAGCTATGTACTATAAACAAATAGCAGGCCAAATCGAACTCGGCCAATTACCGTCCTATCAGTCTGCTCTTGATCATCAGCAAAGTGATGGTAAGAGTCGTTGATAGTGCTATCAAGTGGCACTTGCTCAGCTGTGATCTGCTCACTGGTGCTCAGTTTGGGTTTCACCAGGGCCACTCAGCTCCTGATCTCATTACAGCCTTCGTCCAAACATGGTCAAAATAGCTGAATTCTAGAGGTGAGGTGAGAGTGACTGCCCTCGACATCACGGCAGCTTTGACCGAGCATGGCATCAAGGAGCCCTAGCAAAACTGGAGTCAATGGGAATCAGGGGGAAAACTCTCCGCTGGTTGGAGTCATACCTAGCACAAAGGAAGATGGTTGTAGTTGTCAGAGGCCAATTATCTCAGTCCCAGGACATCACAGCAGGAGTTCCTTAGGGTAGTGTCCTAGGCCCAACCATCTTCAACTCCTTCATCAATGACCTTCCTTCAATCATAAGAACAGAAGTCGGGATGTTTGCTGATGATTGCACAATGTTCAGCACCATTCGCGACTCCTCAGACACAGAAGCAGTCCATGTAGAAGTGCAGCAAGACCTGAACAATATCTAGGCTTGGGCTGATAAGAGGCAAGTAACATTAGCGCTACATAAGTTCCAGGCAACGACAATCTCAAACAAGAGAGAATTTAACCATCTCCCCTTGACGTTCAATGCTTACCATCGCTGAATCCCCCACTATCAACATCCTGCAGGGGGGGTGGGGGGTTAACATTGACCAGAAACATAACTGGACCAGTCACAGTTTTTAAGAGCAAGTCAGAGGCTGGGAATTCTGTGGTAAGTAATTCACCTCCTGACTCCCCAAAGCCTGTCCACCATCTACAAGGCACAGGTCAGGAGTGTTTAGTTTTTAGTTTAGTTATACAGCACTGAAACAGGCCCTTCGGCCCACCGAGTCTGTGCCAACTATCAACTACCCATTGATACTAATCCTACACTAATTCCATATTCCTACCACATCCCCACCTGTCCCTATATTTCCCTACCACCCACCTATACTAGGGGCAATTTAGAATGGCCAATTAACCTATCAACCAGCAAGTCTTCGGCATGTGGGAGGAAACCGGAGCACCCGGAGGAAACCCACGCAGACACAGGGAGAACTTGCAAACTCCACACAGGCAGTACTCAGAATTGAACCCGGGTCGCTGGAGCTGTGAGGCTGCGGTGCTAACCACTGCGCCACTGTGTGATGGAACACTCTCCACTTGCCTGGATGGGTGCAGCTCCAACACTCAAGAAGCTCGACACCATCCAGGATAAAGCAGCCTTCTTGATTGGCACCCCATCCACAAACATTCACTCCCTCCATCACCGATGCACAGTGACAGCAATGACACAGTGACCATATACAAGATCCACTGCAGCAACTCACCGACAGCTCCTTCGACAGCATCGTCCAAACTCGTGAGCTCTACCACCTAGAAAGGCAAGGGCAGCAGATGCATGGGAACACCACCCCCTGCAAATTCCCCTCCAAGCCACACATCATCCTGACTTGGAACTATATCGCCGTTCCTTCACTGTCGCTGGGTCAAATCCTGGAACTCCCTTCGTAACAGCACTGTGGGTGTACCTACACCCGAAGGACTGCAGCAGTTCAAGAAGGCAGCTCACCACCACCTTCTCAAGGGCAATTAGGAATGGGCAATAAATGATGCCCTTGCCAGTGACGCCCACATCGCACGAGCGAATAAAAAAGAACATTTACTTGTGCTGAGACAATGTTTGTGAAAGAGCTGTGATGAGCTGCCAGCGCAATTTGGAGAGATTTGCTATACACCGCAAGGGATGAAAGTGCCTTGCATAGGTATGAGGGCAGCTGTTGCTGTACTACTTGGTCTACAACATGAGCAGGATATGGAAAGGAGGAGGCAGAGAGGGGAAGCTCTGTAAGGAGGAAGGCGAAGGAGGGCTGTCCATCGAAGGCCCTACCCACAAAGGCTGTTCCGGGAGCATCACTCCTCCATGAGTCAGGGGCAGAGCCTGAGCAGGCTACGGTTCACAAAGGAGGCCGTCACAGATTTGTGTCACCTCTTTCACCCCGAAAGGAGCCTTAAATCAGGGCGAGGGGTACTCCCAGTGGCCGTGAAGGTCACCGGCGCCCTAACACTCTTCGCCAGTGGATCCTTCCAGGAGGGAGCAAGCGTTCAGCTGTGAGGGGGAACCCCAACTAGTGCTGTTTAAAGGGCCAGCCATTAAACTTGCAGGGAAGGTGTTTTTGACTAATTTCTGCTATTCAAAAGTTTGTGCAAGTACCGTGGAGTGTTTTAGGAGGTGTTAGCAGTGATTTGCTGGATTTGGCAGGGAATGTCGCTGCATCCTCAGGGGGTGAGCAGAGGGTTTGGTGATCTGTCCACGCAAAGGCTACAAGTAGTATCCGTTATGTAGCTGCAGTGCCTTTGGGTTTGCAATGTGACAGGGAGATGGAACACAGGCTGCAGAGAGGGAAAGCTCTTTGCGGAGGGAGAAGGAAGTGGAGGCGGCATCTGGGGCACCTTTGCTACAGATGGGCTGCCCGTGAGCAAGTACTTGGTCTTGAGTTTCCTTCAGACTGTATCCTTTCAGTGCCATTACTCCACTACACCCACCTTCCCATTCATCTGTGACAACCTATTACAGTGCCCTCTTGACCAAAATCCTACATTAAAAAATACCAACATAAACGTTGACATAACAACTTCATCAAAAAGCAAATCCAATTATACAAGTAAAACTGAACCATTCACCCTTGTGCTTTCTCTTAGTGCCTCAGCAATCCTCGTTAATCTGCTGCAGCACAGTTTGCTGGGCTGCTGTGTGATGTCCCTTTGAGCACTAAGATCCACAGCCATGATGGCTGCAATCTGAGACTGCATGGCAGTAGCCATGGATCCCCTGACCTCTGTCTGAACTTCCACTGCAACATTCAGACACTGGGTGGCTTCTGTCTGTGCTACAATGGAAGCTGAGACAATGACAACCAGACACTGCACCACATGTGGGTCCACAAGTGTTCTCATGGAGTTGGTCACCACCTCCACACTGGACAGAATGGGCCCCAAACTCTGTGCGATGCACTGTATGACGTTGGAGCTGGACTCCTCCATGCTCCTTGACAATGACAAGCGTGCATGATAAT
The DNA here is from genome assembly GCF_036365525.1 of Heterodontus francisci. Classification (NCBI taxonomy): domain Eukaryota; kingdom Metazoa; phylum Chordata; class Chondrichthyes; order Heterodontiformes; family Heterodontidae; genus Heterodontus; species Heterodontus francisci. Next base: position 8,956,806 of record NC_090416.1, on the reverse strand, counting down.
CAGCGTTCTCCTGTATGCCACCTTATCGATGTCCTCATCTGAGTCCCCTGCAGCAGAACCTGTCTGCGACCTTGCCTTCCCGTGAGCTGGCACACAAACTATCCTCTCACCCCAGGCTGGCTGCAGCCCACTAATGCCCAATGACTCACCATGAGCTGATCCCAACTCTATACTAGCCTCTAAAGTTCATGTTGTGCCAGTATCTGAGCTGGCAGCTGTGTCAGAGCAAGTGATGGTACTTCGTCATCAGTGGTGTGGTGTTTTTCTCTCTCTCTCTCTTCCTCCTAGGGCTGCTGTGGCTCCACAGGCCTCAGTTCTTTGTTATCTGAAAGCATCAGGGGAGTTTTGGGGTGAGGTGTAAAGCAAGAGCTCCATGGTCACACAATCTGAAACTTGTACATCATTTCAGACAACAGAATGACAGTGAGCCAGGAGCTGAGAAGGGACATAAGTCAGTAACAACATACTGTCATCCTGAATGCTCTCAGTGACCCTGGATGTTATGGGCTCTGTCACAGCCAGCCCCATGATACGCACCACCATCTCCTCCGTCGCGCTCCAGGTAGGAGGGTGTGCCTATCCTCCACCGGTTCAGCTTTGCTCCTTTCTATTGTGGGAAACCTTGTTCTGCAAGAGAGAGGGCAGAATATCAGTGAATGTGTTGCAGTGTTTGGCTATGTGTCTGCCAGATCTGTAGATAACGTGGGAGAAGTGAAAGCTGGGTCTGAGGCTGGCAACATTGGAAGGTGTGTGAGGGTGAGATGGAGTATGTTCATGTTAGGCGTGAGTCCTGAGTGCTGGGGACTGCTGTCGGTTGAGTGATGAGGCTGGGGTGTATTGAGAGGAAGATGGTGAAGAAATTTCTCCTCATCTCAGTCCTGAAAGGTCTACCCTGTATCCTTAGACTATGACCCCTGATTCTGGACTCCCCCACCATCGGGAACATCCTTCCTGCATCTACCCTGTCAAGTCCTGTTAGAATTTTATAGGTTTCTATGAGATCCCCCCTCACTCTTCTGAACTCCAGCGAATATAATCCTAACCGACTCAATCTCTCCTCATACGTCAGTCCTACCATCCCAGGAATCAGTCTGGTAAACCTTTGCTGCACTCCCTCTATAGCAAGAACATCCTTCCTCAGATAAGGAGACCAAAACTGCACACAATATTCCAGCTGTGGCCTCACCAAGGCCCTGCATAATTGCAGCAAGACATCCCTGCTCCTGTACTCACATCCTCTCGCTATGAAGGCCAACATACCATTTGCCTTTTTACCGCCTGTTGCACCTGCATGCTTACCTTCAGCGACTGGTGTACTAGAACACCCAGGTCTCGCTGCATATTCCCCTCTCAGTTTATTGCCGTTCAGATAATAATCTGCCTTCCTGTTTCTGCTACCAAAGTGGATAAGCTCACATTTATCTACATTATACTGCATCTGCCATGCATTAGCCCACTCACTCAACTTGTCCAAATCACCCTGAAGCCTCTCTGCATCCTCCTCACAACTCACCCTTCCACCCAGTTTTGTGTCATCTGCAAATTTGGAGATATTACATTTAGTTCCCTCATCTATATCATTAACATATATTGTGAATAGCTGGGGTCCTAGCACTGATCTCTGCGGTACCCCACTAGTTACTGCCTGCCATTTGTAAAAAGACCCATTTATCCCTACTCTGTTTCCTGTCTGCCAACCAATTTTCTATCCATCGCAATACCCTAGCCCCAGCCCCATGCGCTTTAATTTTACACGCTAATCTCTTATGTGGGACTTTGTTGAAAGCTTTCTGAAAGTCCAAATAAACCACATCCACTGGCTCTCCCTCATCAACTTTACTAGTTACATCCTCGAAGAATTCTAGTAGATTTGTCAAGCATGATTTCCCTTTGGTAAATCCATGCTGACTCTGTCTGATTCTCTGTTCTCTAAGTGCTCTGCTATAAAATCTTTGATAATGGACTCTAGAATTTTCATCACTACTGACGTCAGGCTGACTGGTCTATAATTCCCTGCTTTCTCTCTACCTCCCTTTTTAAATAGTGGGGTTACATTAGCTACCTTCCAATCTGTAGGAACTGTTCCAGAGTCTATAGAATCTTGGAAGATGACCACCAATGCATCCATTATTTCTACGGCCACTTCCTTAAGTACTCTAGGATGCATCCCATCAGGCCCTGGGGATTTATTGGCATTCAATCCCATCAATTTCCCCAACACCATTAGTCTACTAAATACTGACTTCCTTCAGTTCCTCTCTCTCACTAAACCCTCAACAGACCGCAACAACGTGGGAAACCACTGAAGGGCTGACTGGTTAAGGCACCAGAACCACATCAAGAAGCTGATGGCCTGCTCAATGGTGGCCCATGTGGCCAGACGGCAGTGATTGTATTGTTCCTGTGCCTCTGCTATGGGGTTTCGCACTGTTTTGCCATCTGGTTCACTAATATCCTTTAGGGAAGGAAATCTGCCGTCCTTACCTGGTCTGGCCTACATGTGACTCCAGACCCACAGCAATGTGGTTCAGTCTTAACTGCCCTAAATGGCCTTGCAAGCCACTCAGTTCAAGGGCAATTAGAGATGGGTAATAAATGCTGGCCTAGCCAGCAATGCCCATTCCACGAATGAATCAAAAAAAAAATCAGCAGTCATCACTTTACCGGGCATTCCTGGTCAGCCAGGAGCCATTCACGGAGACTGTGATGGGATGAACAGCTGAGACACCTGCAACTACTTCAGGGTGAATGCATCATGGCAGCTGCCAGGAAACCTAGTGCACACTTGCAGGACCTGCTTGTGATGTTTGCACACCAGCTGCACATTTATTCAGTGAATCCCTTCCTGTCGATGAATGCAACGGCCCGAGACGATGGGGCCTTGATTGCTACAGGAGTACAGTCGATCACGCCTTGCACTGAAGGAATCCTGCCGTGGAGGTAAACCCCAAGGCCCTCTGTGCCAGACAAGCCGCATCTGTGGGGAATGCATGAAATCTGATGCCCTCTGCAAAGCTGTATCCGTCACCTGAGTTATACGGCTGTGGGTGACTGATTGAGAGATCCCAGAGGGCTGCTGCTGACTCCCGAAATGAGTCAGACACTAGAAAGTTCAAAACCACCGTCACTTTGACAGTGATTGGCAGGGGGTGTCCCCGCCCCAACCGCCGAGGTTTACGTTCCTCCTCCAGGAATGTGCACAGATCAGCCACCATCTGCCCCAGTGGCTTCATCGATGCAGCTGGACGATCCGGCAGAGACGACAGCAAACTGGACGTTACGTCCAGATTCCTAATAGAAACAGTTAAAGATGCCAAACTGCACGACGTCTTCTGCAAACCTGCAGACGGAGCGCAGCGTAGATACACATGGTCAAGATCGGACATGTCTGCCCGTTCCAGGATTGACTTCCGGTTTGTGTCCCGTGCTGTCACGGTCGGATCCACCGACATCAAGCCGGTGTTCTTCTCCGACCACTGCCTCTTACTGGCCAACTGTCATTTACAGGATCAGACCTGTACTGTACCCGGCAGGAAGTTCTCTGATAGCCTCGCGCTACTCAGGGATATGATCGTCTATGTACGGGACAGGAGGGTGGACACCTGCCTCATCAGCCTGGACCTGGGGAAGGCTTTTGACAGCACACCTACAAGATGGACGTGCTTTCCAAAATGGGGTTTGGGGAGGGAATCTGCAATTGGATCAAACTGCTCTACACAAACATTAGTAGCGCAGTCTCAATCAATGGGCGGGAATAGGAAAGTTTCCCGATCCAATCTGGAGTCCGACAGGGCTGTCCTCTCTCCCCTGTCTTGTTTGTTAGCTGTATTGAACCCTTTGCTGAGTCTATTTGGAGGGATGCGAGCATAAGAGGGGTGACAATCCCAGGCAGTGGAGGCACTCAGGTTAAAACCTCCCTGTACATGGATGACGCCGCTGTCTTCTGTTCGGATCCGCTGTCTGTGCGCAGACTGTTGAGCATCTGCGACTAGTTCGAACTGGCCTCAGGAGCCAAAGTTAACCACGGCAAGAGTGAGGCCATGTTCTTTGGGAACTGGGCTGACCAATCCTTTGTCCCCTTCACCGTCAGGCCAGGCTACCTGAAGGTACTGGGGATATGGTTCGGAAGGGCTGGGGCGTGCACCAAAACCTGGGAGCAGCGAGTAGCCAGGGTACAACACAAGCTGAGCATGAGGGAGCAGCGATCTCTCTCCATTGTGGGTAAGAACCTGGTCATCAGGTACGAGGCGCTCACGTTGTTGCTGTACGTGGCGCAGGTCTGGCCCATACCCCATTCCTGCGCTGTAGCGGTCACCCGAGCTATTTTCCGCTTCATCTGGGGATCCAAAATGGACCGGGTCCGGAGGGACACGATGTTGGAACCTCTGGATAAGGGCGGGAAAAATGTACCCAACGTCGCCCTCATCCTGATGACTACTTTTGTGTGTGGCTGCATCAAGCTGTGTGTAGACCATCGTATGCAAACTCCAAGTGCCACTACGTGCTGAGGTTCTATCTGTCCCCGGTGTTGCGAAGGATGGGCCTGTTCACATTGCCGCGGAACGCTCCATCCAGTTGGACTGTGCCATACCATCTATCCTTCGTGGAGCAGTTTCTGCGGAAAAATACCTTTGACCACCAATCCATCAGGCAGTGGTCTGCACTCAAGGCTCTACGGGAAAAGGAGATGGTGGATCCTGACGGATGGTTCCCCGAGCAGACCACCAAAGTCATTTGGCGGAATGCTTCATCACCAGAACTTTCAAACAAGCACCAAGATGTAGCTTGGCTGGTGGTGAGAAGAGCCCTCCCCGTCAGATCCTTCCTGCACGCCCGAAGACTCACCCCCTCTGCACAATGCCCTCGAGGTGGCTATGGTGGGGAAGAGACAGTTGCCCACCTCCTTCTGGAATGTGTCTTTGCAAAACAGGTGTGGAAAGAGATGCAGTGGTTTTTGTCGAGGTTCATCCCAAGCAGCTCTGTAACACAGGTGTCTGTGCTCTACGGGCTGTTCCCAGGGATGCACACAGAGATAAACATCAACTGCTGCTGGAGGACTATCAATTCGGTGAAAGACGCCCTTTGGTCTGCCCGAAAGCTGCTGGTCTTCCAGCGCAAAGAGTTGTCCATGACCGAGTGTTGCAGACTGGCACATTCCAAGGTCCAGGACTGCGTGCTGAAGGACGCACTAAAGCTTGGGGCAGCCACAGCAAAGGCTCAATGGGGAAAGACCACTGTGTAAGGTCCCCCCACCCAGCTGAACGGAGGGGCTGGATCCATGGAAAACCCCTCAAACTGTATCGGAAAAATTTTCGTTTGCTGTAAGTTATATGGCACAAAAAATGAAATGGAAGGGTTGTGAGGCAACTCACTCCTGTATTGAAGGAAACTGACCTCCTTTGCACTGTTTGTATTTTTTTGACTTGGTGCTGTTTGGAACTGTTTTGTCATGTATTTTTTTTTTTTACAGATTTTTATGAATAAAGTATATTTTGGAAATTAAAAAAAGGCACAGCCTTAGGTGCAACTGATGCTCAGACCGGCTCATGAAGCTGAGCCTTTGAGGGGTACACTCTATGCTGCTGATATCGCCTGCTTGTGCCTCCTGCCTCTCGCCATTACCTCTACGTCCCTCTGCACAAGGGGACTGCCTATGTTGCTGAGGATGCTGCACCTCATCACTGCTGCAGCCAACTCTGAGTAGGTGGCCTCCAAGTCCTGACACAGCATCAATTTCAAGCGCCTCAGGTGCAGAAATTACCTGGCACCTTTTTGTGACCAAAACTGACAACTCTAATAACCCCCGCTTTTTCAGCACTCTCAATATGGATGCTCAGCTTTTTCAATGGAAATTCTGTAACAATCCATGTGCCCCTCTTTGCATTTTCCCCCTTTAAACAAACTATTGAATGACTGCTACTTAACTCAATGGCCTCATCTGCTTGTACTGACATACCATAGGGCCCGTGAACCATTGACAAAATTGTACGTGTAGCAAAATATCTCTCAACTGGCTGCCTAACAACCTAAATTGATGGCCTGCTGCTTGCTGGTGGTTAGCCGTCTGCCCTGAGATGCCGCCTCCAGAAAATTTGAGTGGAGATGGCAACGCGTCCGGCTACTGGCATGCCATAGTCCTGTGTGAAATGGCTGGCATGCCTGCCTCCAAAGCTCCCTCCGTGGCGAAATTCAGCCCATTGTCTAAAATTCTGGGCACCACACTTTAGGAAAGATGTCAACGTATTCGAGAGTGTGTGGAAGAAATTTACTAGAATGGTATGAGGGATGAAGGACTTCAGTTATGTGGAGGGATTGCTCTCTTCAGTGGTTAAGGGATATTTAACAGAGGTTAAGGGATATTTAACAGAGGTGTTCAAAATTATCAAGGGTTCTGACGGAGTAAATAAGGAGAAACTGCTTCTAGTGCAGAAATGTCGATGAACAGAGGACACAGATTTTAAGGTGAGGACAACTGGCAAATGAGTAGACTTTTTTTCACGCAGTGAGTTATGATCTGGAATGTGTTGCCTGAAAGGATTGTGGAACCAGATTCAAAAGTAACTTTTTAGAATGACTTGGACAAATACTGGAAATGGGAATTTGCAGGACTGTAGGGAAAGAGGGGAGTGAGATACATAAGAGCTCTTTGAAAGGTGACGCAAGTATAGCAGTTGGCCAGGAAGTTAGTGTCTGATTGACAGCTGGAGGTTACATGCAGACAGCTAAGTGCAGGAAGTTGTCGGATATTTCCTGGTGATTTGACAACGTATCGAAAACACAATCCTGAAATACAAACGTAAATGAAAATTGACAACTGCAATTTTGCATGAAGGCTGGTTAATTCAGCTGGTTAGCGTGTGGTGCTAGTAATACCAAGGTTGTGGGTACGGGCTGTTTGTTTACCTAGGGATAAAGCAAGTTTCTTAGAATCATAGAATAATTACAGCACAGAAGGAAGCCATTCCACCAGTCATGTCTGTGCCAGCTCTCCGCAACAACTCACCTAGTGCCACTGCCCCGCCTTTTTTCCATAGCCCTGTAAATTTCTTTTCAGATAATTATCCAATTCTCTTGAAGGCCTTGATTGAATCTGCCACCACCACACTCTCAGGTAGTGCATTCCAGATCCTAACCACTCACTGCGTAAACAAGTTCTTCCTCATGTCACTGTTACTTCTTTTGCCAATCACCTTAAATCAATGTGCTCTGGTTCTGCATCGTTCTGCCAATGGGAACAGTTTCTCCCTATCTACTCTGTTCAGATTACTCATGATTTTGAACACCTCTATTAAATCTCCTCTTAATCTTCTCTTCTCCAAGGAAAACAACCACAACTCCAAGCTATCCATGTAACTGAAGTTCCTCATCCAGTTCTGATGAAGGGTCACTGGCCTGAAATGTTAACTCTGCTGCTCTCTCCACAGATGGTGCCAGACCTGCTGAGTATTTCCAGCAATTTCTGTTTTTATTTCAGATTTCCAGTATCTGCAGTATTTTGCTTTTATTCCTCATCCTTGGAACCATTCTCACAAATCTATTCTGCATTCTCTCTAATGCCTTAACATCCTTCCTAAATTGCGGTACCTAGAACTGCACACAATACTCTAGTTGAGGCCGAACCAGTATTTTGCTTTTATTTTAGTGTTTTAGACAGGTTTATCATAACTTCCTTGTTCTTGTACTCTTTGCCTTTATTTATAAAGCCCAGAATCCTGTATTGTTAACTGCTTTCTCAACCTGCCCTGCAACCTTCAATGATGTGTGCACATGTATGCCCAGGTCCCTCTGCTCCTGCCCCTTTTAGAATTGTGCCCTTTGATTTATTAATAAATTAATTTAATTTATATTGCCTCTCTCATTCTTCCTATGAAGATGAATCACGTAACACTTGACTGCATTAAATTTCATCTGTCTCTTAACCGTCCGCCTGCCTGTGTCCTCTTGAAGTTTATCACTATCCTCCTCACTGTCATCCACAAATTTTGAAATTGTGCTCTGTACACCCAAGTCTCGGTCATTAATATAGATCAAGAAAAGCAGGGGTCCTAACATGATCCCTGGGAAACCCCGCTATATACCTTTCTCCAAATCCGAAAAACAACTGTTCACCACCACTCCCTGTCTCCTGTCACTCAGCCTATTTCGTATCCATGCTGCTACTGTCCCTTTTATTCCATGGGCTCTAACTTTGCTGACAAGCCTGTTTTGTGGCATATGCCTGTTGGAAGTCCATGTACACATCAACCATACTACCCTCATCAACCCTGTTACCTCAAAACTCAAGCAAGTTAATTAAACACGATTTGCCTTTAACAAATCCATGCTGGCTTTCCTTAATTAATCCACAATTGTCCTGAATTACCATTTCTAAAAACTTTCCCATCACTGAGGGTGTACTGACTGACCTGTAGTTGCTGGGCTTATCCTTACAGCTTTTCTTGAATAAGGGTGTAACATTTGCAGTTCTCCAGTCCGCTGGCATCATCCCTGCATCTAAGGAGGTTTGGAAGATTATGGCCAGGGCCTCCACAATTTTCACCCTTACTTCCCTCAGTATCCTTCATGCATATCATCCAATCCTGGTGACTATCTAGTAATTCCTCTATCAATTTTTAGCCCATCGTGTCTCAACTAACTCCTCTTTCACCATGACTTGGGCAGCATCTTCTTCCTTGGTAAAGACAGATGCAAAGTAGTCATTCAGTACCTCAATTATGCCCCTTGCTGACATGTGTAAATCCTCTTTTACCACCCTTTTACTATTTATATGCCTAGAGAAGATTTTTGGATTCCCTTTTATGTTAGTTGCCTGTCTCTTCTTATACACTTTTTTTTGTTTGTTTTTTTACTTCCTCTCTGAACTTTCTATATTCAGCCTGGTTCTTAACTGTATTCCCACCTCACATCTGTTATATGTACCCTTTTTCTGATTCATCTTATTCTCATTATCCAGGGAGCTCTGGATGTGTTTGCCTTATCATTCCCTATCGGAATGTATCTAACTGCACCTGAACTCTCTTCTCTTTAAAGGTAGACCATTGTTCCGTTGCAGTTTTACCTGCCAATCTTTGATTCCAATTTACTTGGGCCAGATCCATTCACATTCCATTGAATCTGGCTCCCTCCCCACCCCATTAATTATCTTTACTCTGGATTGCTCTTTGTCCTTTTCAATAGCCAACCTAAACCTTATGCAGCAATGGTCACTCTCCCCTAAGTGTTCCCCTACCAATGCTTGATTCACTTGAACCACCTCATTCCCCAAAACCAGACTGAGCAATGTCTCCTTCCTCATTGGATTGCAAACATACTGATTGGAGAAAATACTCCTAAATGCACTCGAGAAACTCTTCCCCCTCTCTGCCCTTTACACTATTACTGTCCCAGTCTATATTAGGATAAAGTCACACATTATACCTACTCTATCATCTTGCACCTCTCTAATTTCCTTGCAACTTTGTTCCTTTATATTTTTCCCACTAGTTGGTGGTCTACAGAATACACCCAGCAATGTAATGGTACCTCTATTGTTTCTTAACTCTATCCAAATAGGTTCTGTCCTTGACATCTCTAGGACATTCTCTCTCTAGCAACGCAATGTTCTCCTTCATCAATACAACTACCCCTCCTCCTTTCCTTCCTTCTCTATCTTTGCTTTCTCCTGTGAACAAATTTGAAAGCAAATTCAATATTTTGAAGCAATGCACAAGGAACAACAGCATCGTGGTAATGATACTGAACTAATTATGTAGAAGCCCAGAATGTTGCTCCAGAGTCATGAGTGCAAATCCCACCAAGGCAGCTAAAAATTTAAATTCAATGAATTAATCTGGAATAGAAAGCTAGTCTCAGTAATGATCATTGTTGTAAAGACCGATCGGGTTCACCAATGTCCTTTAGGGGAGGAAATCTACAGCCCTTACCTGGTCTGGCCTACATGTGAGTCCAGACCCACAGCAATGTGGTTGACTCTGAACTGCCCTCCGAAATGAGCTAGCAAGCCACTCAGTTGTATTAAATTGCGACAGAAAGGCTGGTCAAGAATAAAAATTAAACCTGATGGATAATCCAGCATTGATCTAGGCACCAGAAATGACAAAGGCACACCCTGCCGAGTCGACCCTGCAAAGTCCTCCTCACTAATATCTATGGACCTGTGCCAAACTTGGACAAAACAAAGCTAACTCACCGAATCATACTTTACAGCTAATGTCCTAGACTCCATCACCATGCTTAGGTATGTCCTGTCCCACCAGCAGGACAGACCCAACAGAGGTGGTGACACAGCGGTATACAGTTCGGAGGGAGTGGCCTTGGTGTCCTCAACATTGACTCTGAACCCCATGAACTCTCATGGCATCAGGTCCAACATGAGCAAGGAAACTTCCTGCTGATTACAACCTACCACCCTCCCTCAACTGATAAATCAGTACTCCATGTTGAACACCACTTGCAAGAAGCACTGAGGGTAGCAAGGGCAATGTACTCTAGTGGGGGAACTTAATGCCCATCACCAAGAGCAGCTTGGTAGCACCACTATTGACTTGAGTCGGCCGAGTCCTGAAGGACATGTCTGCCAGGCTAGGCCTGCGACAGGTGGTAAGAGAACCAACAAGATGGAGTGACGATTGCATAATCCTTGTGGAGATGAAGTTCCAGTCTGGGATTTTCCAGTCAGCCTCCAGTTTCCAGATGTGATGGGGAGGGGAGCAGATAAATTGCCTGGAGAGGGCACCAAGTGACAGGATGGAGTACCAGTGCCAAAGGCTGCCCTGTAGAGGAGCTGCCCCCATAGTGGTGGCTTGGCTGCTTTTTATATTTTTGAAGTTTTTAAAAAGTGGCCCTCCCAGTTACTTCCCTTTTACTCCATCCAGGTGCTTCTCTGGAGCTGGAAGACCTCTGATTGGCCCTTCAGCTTTGACAGCCTGCCCGTCACCCCATAATTGGACAGAGAACCTGTCTCCATGCCAAATAAGGAGCCACCACAGCCAAAATTCCAAGTCAGTGACTGTTTTCCCCTGGGGGCAGGTTTGGAACCTGGAAACAGTCCCAGTTCCTGTTTCGCGCCCCGATGGCGAAAATTCAGCCCTTTGTGTCTTCCTCAAAATTTGCTTTCCCACCTATCTTTGTATCATCAGCAAATCTGGCTACAATATGCTCAGTCCCTTCATCCATGTCATTAATATAGATTGTAAATAGTTGAGGGTCCAGCACCCCCCTAGTTACAGTTTGCCAACCTGAAAATGCCCCATTTATCATGACTCTGCTTCCTGTTGGTTAGCCAACCCTCTGTCCATGCTAATAATATTACCCTCAACATCTTGAGCCCTTATCTTGTGTAGTAATCTTTCAATTTAAAAAAAAATTCTTTCATGGGATGTGGGCATTGCTGGCAAGACCAGCTCTGTTGCCCCTCGCTAACCGGCCTTGACCACCAAGTGGCTTGCTAGGCCATTTCAGAGGGCAGTTAAGAGTCAACATGTAAGCCAGACCAGGTAAGGACAGCAGATTGCCTTCCCTAAAGGATGTTAATGAACCAGATTTTTTTTTAAAAATGACAATCAATAGTTTCATGGCACCATTACTGAGAATAGCTTTCAATTCCAGATTTTTATTCATTGAATTTAAATTCCACCTGCTGCCATTGGTGGGATTTGAACCCATGTCCCCAGGGCATTAGCCTGGGCCTCTCCTCTGGATTACTAGTTCAGTGATATTAGCAGTGCACCACCATCTCCCCTAACCTGTGGCACCTTATCAAATGCCTTTTGGAAATCCACATATACCACATCTACTGGTTCCCCTTTATCCACCCTGCTTGTTACATCCTCAAAGAACTCGAATACATTTGTCAAACATTATTTCCCTTTCATAAAGGGAAAATATAATACAATCTGCCTGATTGTATTATATTTTCTGAATGTCCTGCTATTACTTCCTTAATAATAGATGCCAGCATTTTCCCTACGACAGATGTTAGGTTAACTGGTCTGTAGTTTCCTGCTTTCTGTCTCCCTCCTTTATTGAACAGGAGTGTTACACTTGCGATTTTCCAATCCGCTGGGACCTTAACAAAATTTAGGGACTTTTGGAAGATTACAACCAAGGCATCCATCATCTTTGCAGCCACTTCTTTTAATACCCTAGGATGCAGGCCATCAGGTTCAGGGAACTTGTCAGCCTTTAGACCCATTAGTTTGCCTGATACTTTTTCCTCTAGAGATAGTGATTATTTTAAGTTCCTTTTACCCCGATTTTCTACCATAATTAGGATGCTTTTAGTGTCTAACGTGAAGACAGATAGAAAATATTTATTCCAAGACACTGCCATTTCCTGGTTTCCCATTATTAATTGCGATGTGCAATATGTGCATGATTTATACGTATGAGTATGTGTGCATAATGTATGATAGTGTGCATAATGTATGAGCATGCACGTCTGCAAGACAGTACGTGCTCATCCTAGGTGAGTGCATGCATGCGTGTGTCGTGTGTGCACATGCGTGAGCTTGCATGTTGTGTACACGCACAGTGTGTGTGTTTTCTGTGTATGTGCAGGAGTGTGATAGTGTGTGTCATGTGTATATGCAAGAGTGCATATGCGCGATTGTGACGAGTGTGACATACATGTGCGTGTGACTGTGTGTGATGCGTGCGTGCGTGCGTCTCTGGGAGTGTGCGCACATACCTGAGAGTGTTCAGCAGCATGAGGGAACCCATACCAGAGATACAGGTGACATGTCACAGTTGACCATGCAGGGTTGTAAAGTACGGTGGTACATGAATGGCATATTATACTGTCACAAGTGCCCCAACTGCTGGATGTGTCACCACATTGGAACACATTTGTTCTGCCCATAGGGCATGCGGCATAGATTCAATGAGGCGTACCTGATCTGATGAGGAATTTGGATTTTCGATTTCTTGATCCTTGATCTCTGTCGCAAGCCATAGCTGCAGCATCTCAAACTGACTGTCTGTTGCCTGTAACAACAACTTGTCGTTATATTTCACCGTAAACATAGAAAAAAACATCCCAAGGCACTTCAGAATTGAGACTGCAGACCATGTTACCTGTTGAAACCTTTGTAATTTACTGCTGAAATCCTCATAGCTGTTTCACTCGAGATGTAAAAATTGCTCTGTTGTATCAACTGCGCTGGCCATTGGGGACATCAATACATCAGCAAGGCTGCAAATCGATAAAAAGAAAAATAATCAACTTTCGAAATGTGAGTGAAACAAGACAGCGAATTACAGAGACACACACACACCTGGCCATTCATCAGTTTTGGCTAGATGATAATCTCTTAAGGTGCTTCATAAAATTCCACTTAATACACCTAGGAGGTGTGCAGAATCAATCATGGGGTATAAAAAGAGTGCAGAATTGTTTTTTGGTTCAGGGGATGCAGGTGTCGCTTGCAAAGCCACTATTTATGGCTACCCAAAATTGCCATTAAGACACCATGCTTGCACTGCAGCACATTACACTACACCAGCACTGTACAACACTTCATTACATGACACGACACTGCAAGACACCACACTACATCACAATGCTATTCTCTAATACACCATCACACTACACTACACTGCATTGCATTGCACTGCAGCACAGGGCCCCAGACTGCACCACACTACACTGCATTTAGGGGCTATGGTGGCATCGTGGTAATATTACTGGACTAGTAATCCAGAAGCCTTGACTAATGCTTGGGGGACACGAGTTCAAATCCCTAAAAATGAGATGCCAACCTGGTGAAGCTATAATAGAGGAAGCAGCAGGCGACAAAGCTAAGGAATCCCACAACCAACAGATCAGATCAAAGCTCTGCAGTCCTGCCACAATGAATCGTGAATGGTGGGAGACAATTAAACAACTAACTGAAGGAGACTCCATAAACATCCCTATTCTACATACAAACATATGAAATAGGAGAGGAGTAGGCTATTTGGCCCTTCGAGCCTGTTACACCATTCTATAAGATCATGGCTGATCTGCTTGTGGACACAACTCTACTTTCCTGCCTACCCCAATACCCTTTGACTCCCTTGTCTGTCAAGAATCTGTCTACCTCTGCCTTAAAAACATTCAATGACCCTGCCGTCACTGCTCTCTAGGGGAGAGAGTTCCACAGACTCACGACCCTCTGAGCGAAAATATTCCTCTTCATCTCGGTCTTAAATGGAGACCTTTATTTTTTTTAAAAACTTTGTCCCCTCGTTTCAGTCTCTCCCACAAGGGGGGACATCCTTTCATCATCCACCCTGTCAAGTCCCCTTAGGATCTTATGTTTCAATAAGATCAGTTCTCATCCTTCTAAACTCCAATGAATACAGACCCAACCTGTCTAACCCTATAAGATAACCCTGTCATCCTAGGAATCAGTCGAGTGAACCTTCTCTGAACTGCTTCCAATGCAATTATATCCTTTCTTAAGTAAGAAGACCAAAACTGTACACAGTACTCCAGATGTGATCTCACCAATGCCCTGTACAACCGTAGCAAAACATCACTAATTTTACATTCTATTCCCTTGCAATATACAACATTGCATTTGCCTTCTTAATCACTGGGTGTATCTGCATACTAACTTTGTGCTTGGTATACTAGGTCACCCAGATACCTCTGTATCTCAGTTCTGCAATCCCTCTCCATTTAAATAATATGTTGCTTTTCTCAGTGCAGAAGACAAGGCTGAAGCATTTGCATCCATCTTCAGACAGAAGTGCCGAGTGGATGATGCATCTCGGCCTCCTCCTGAGGTCCCTAGCATCACAGATGTCAGCCTTCAGCCAATCTGATTCACTCCACACGATATCAAGAAACGGCTGAAGGCACGAGATACTTCAAAGGCTACTGGCCCTGACAACGTTCCGGCAATAGTACTGAAGACTTGTTCTCCAGAACTAGCCCCAACCCTAGCCAAGCTGGCAGTGACAATACTGGCATCTACTCGGAAATGTGGAAAAGCAGGACAAATCAGACCCGGCCAATTACCTCCCTATCAGTTTACTCTTGATCATCAGCAAAGTGATGGAAGAGGTAATTGACAGTGCTATCAAGTGGCACTTGCTCAGCAATAACCTGCTTTCTGATGCTCAGTTTGGGTTCCGCCAGGGCCACTCAGCTCCTGACCTCATTACAGCCTTGGTCCAAACACGGACAAAAGAGCTAAACTCCAGAGATAAGGTGAGAGTGACTGCTCTTGGCATCAAGGCAGCATTTGACCGAGTATGGCATCAAGGAGTCCCAGCAAAACTGGAGTGAATGGGAATCAGGGGAAAAATTCTCTGCAGGTTGGAGTCATACCTATCACAAAGGAAGCTGGCTGTGGGTGTCAGAGGTCAATCATCTCAGTCCCAGGACATCACTGCAGGAGTTCCTCAGGGTAGTGTCCTAGGCCCAACTATCTTCAGCTGCTTCATCGATGACGTCAATCCTTCCATCATAAGGTCAGAAGTGGGGATGTTCACTGATGATTGCTGAATGTTCAGCACCATTTGCGACTCCTCAGATACTGAAGCAGCCCATGTCCATGTGCAGTAAGACCTGGACAACATCCAGGCTTGGACTGATAAGTGGCAAGTAACATTTGCACCACACAAGTGCCCGGTAATGATCATCTCAAACAGGAGAGAATCCAACCATCTCCCCTTGACACTCAATGGTATTACCATCACTGAATCCTTAGATTACAGGGAGATATAGATGGGCTGGTAAGATAGGCAGAGCACTGGCAAATGGAATTTAATCCTGAAAAATGTGAGGTAATGCATTTTGGGAGGACTAACAAGGCAAGGGAATATACAATGGATGGTAGGACCCTAGGAAGTACAGAAAGTCAGAAGGACCTTGGTGTACTTGTCCATAGATCACTGAAGACAGCAGCACAGGGAGATAAGGTGGTTAGGAAGGCATATGGGATACTTGCCTTTATTAGCCGAGGCATCGAATACAAGAGCAGGGAGGTTATGTTGGAGCTGTATAAAACGCTAGTTAGGCCATAGCTGGAGTACTGTGTACAGTTCTGGGCACCACACTACAGGAAGGATGTGATTGCACTGAAGAGGGTGCAGAGGAGATTCACCAGGATGTTTATTTTTAATTTTTATTTTATTTAGAGATACAGCACTGAAACAGGCCCTTCGGCCCACCGAGTCTGTGCCGACAAACAACCACCCATTTATACTAACCCTGCAGTAATCCCATATTCCCTACCACCTACCTACACTAGGGACAATTTACAATGTCCAATTTACCTATCAACATGCAAGTCTTTGGCTGTGGGAGGAAACCGGAGCACCCGGAGAAAACCCACGCGGTCACAAGGAGAACTTGCAAACTCCGCACAGGCAGAATCGAACCCGGGTCCCTGGAGCTGTGAGGCTGCGGTGCTAACCACTGCGCCGCCCACTGTGTTGCCTGGGCTGGAGCACTTCAGCTATGAAGAGAGACTGAAAAGGTTAGGGTTGATTTCCTTGGAGCAGGGAAGGCTGAGGGGGACATGATTGAGGTATACAAAATTATGAGGGGCATTGATAGGTTAGAAAGGAAGACACTTTTTCCCTTAGTGGAGGGGTCAAGAACCAGGGGGCATAGATTTAGTGTAAGGGGTAGGAGGTTTAGAGGGGATTTCAGGGGAAAAAATTTCACCCAGAGGGTGGTTGGAATCTGGAACACACTGCCTGAAGAGGTGGTGGAGGCATGAACCCTCACAACATTTAAGAAGTATTTAGATGAGCACTTGAAACGCCACAGCATACAAGGCTACGGGCCAAGTGCAAGAATATGGGATTAGAATAGTTGGGTACTGGATGGCCAGCACAGACACAATGGGCCAATTTGCCTGTTTCTGTGCTGTATAACTCTATGACTCTAATCCCCCACTATCAATACCCTTAAGGTTACCATTGACCAGAAACTGAACTGGACCAGCCACATAAATGCCATGGCGACAAGAGCAGGTCGGAGGCTGCAAAGTCCAAGTTACTCAGCTCCAAACTCCCCAAAGCCTGTCCACCATCTACAAGGCACAAGTCTGGAGGGTGATGGAATACTCTGCACTTGCCTGGATGAGTGCAGCTCCAACAACACTCAAGAAGCTCGACATTTACGGGGCAGCACAGTGGTTAACACCGCAGCCTCACAGCTCCAGTGACCCGGGGTCGGTTCTGGGTACTGCCTGTGCGGAGTTTGCAAGTTCTCCCTGTGACCCCGTGGGTTTCTGCCGGGTGCTCTGGTTTCCTCCCACAGCCAAAGACTTGCAGGTTGATAGGTAAATTGGCCATTGTAAATTGCCCCTAGTGGTGGTAGGAGAATGGTGGGGATGTGGTAGGGAATATGGGATTAATGTAGGATTAGTATAAGTGGGTGGTTGTTGGTTGGCACAGACTCGGTGGGTGAAGGGCCTGTTTCAGAGCTGTATCTCTCTATGATCATCCGGGACAAAGCAGCCTGCTTGATTGGCACCCCATCCACCACCTTAAACATTCACTCCCTTCAGCAACGACACACAGTGACAGCAGTGTGTACCATCTACAAGATGCACTGCAGCAACTCACCATGGCTCCTTTGACAGCACCTTCCAAACCCATGACCTCTACCACCTAGAAGGACAAGGGCAGCAGTCACATGGGAACACCACCACCTGCAAGTTCCCCTCCAAACCACACACCATCCTAACTTGTAGCTATATTGCTGTTCCTCCACTGTCACTAGGTCAAAATCCTGGAACTCCCTTCCTAACAGCACTGTGGGTGTACCTACCCCACATGGACTGCAGCGGTTCAAGAAGGCAGCTCATCACCACCTTCTCAAAGGGTGATTAGGGATGGACAATAAATGCTGACCTAGCCAGTGATGCTCAGATCCCATGAAAAAGAATAAAAAACACTACACTGCATCAGACTACACAAGACGACACCATGCTGCACTGCATCGCACTGCACCCCACCACCACACCATATTATCATACACCTCACCACACCACAGTGTCACACTACAATCACACGAAGATGATTGATGAAGGAAGGGTAGTGGATGTTGTCTATATGGACTTCAGTAAAGCCTTTGACAAGGTCCCTCATGGCAGACTGGTACAAAAGGTGAAGTCACACGGGATCAGAGGTGAGCTGGTAAGATGGATACAGAACTGGCTCGGTCATAGAAGACAGAGGTTAGCCGTGGAAGGGTGCTTTTCTGAATGGAGGGATGTGACGAGTGGTGTTCCGCAGGGATCAGTGCTGGGACCTTTGCTGTTTGTAGTATATATAAATGATTTGGAGGAAAAGTAGCTGGTCTGATTAGTAAGTTTGCGGACGACACAACGGTTGGTGGAGTTGCGGATAGTGATGAGAATTGTCAGAGGATACAGCAAGATATAGATCGGTTGGAGCCTTGGGCGGAGAAATGGCAGATGGAGTTTAATCCAGACAAATGTGAGGTACTGCATTTTGGAAGATCTAATACAGGTGGGAAGTATACAGTAAATGACAGAACCCTTCAAAGTATTGACAGGCAGAGAGATCTGGGCGTACAGGTACACTGAAAGTGGCAACGCAGGTGGATAAGGTAGTCAAGAAGGCACACGGCATGCTTGCCTTCAACAGTCGGGGCATACAGTACAAAAATTGGCAAGTCATGCTGTAGCTGTACAGAACCTTAGTTCGGCCACACTTGGAATATTGTGTACAATTCTGGTTGCCACACTGCCAGAAGAATGTGGAGGCTTTGGAGAGGGTACAGAAGAGGTTTACCAGAATGTTGTCTGGTCTGGAGGGCATTAGCTATGAGGAGAGGTTGCATAAACTCGGATTGTTTTCACTGGAACAATGGAGGTGGAGGGGTGACATGATAGAGGTTTACAAAGTTATGAGTGGCATGGACAGAGTGGATAGTCAGAAGCTTTTTCCCAGGGTGGAAGAGTCAGAGACATAGGTTTGAGGTGCGAGGGGCAAAGTTTAGAAGGGGATGTGCGAGGCAAGTATTTTTACACAGAGGGTGGTGAGTGCCTGGAACTTGCTGCTGGGGGAGGTGGTGGAAGCAGGTACGATAGCAACGTTTAAGTGGCATCTTGACAAATACATGAATAGGATGGGAATAGAGGGATACGGACCCCGGAAGTGCAGAAGGTTTTAGTTTAGACAGACATCAAGATCGTCGCAGGCTTGGAGGGCCGAATGGCCTATTCCTGTGCTGTACTGTTCTTTGTCAACTACACTGCATCACAATACAAATCCAAGCTTGAAGCACTGCTTTGGTGGAGTACTGCACTCGGGCAATTTGCTGAATGAGGGAATTCTGCACAGTGATGGAGGAGATGCTGTTGTCTTTTACAAGACAAGCAGTGGTTTGAATGAGGGAGTGGGTGAATAGTTGCTAAGTGTTTCTAGAAAATAGTCTAGAATGAAAAGATATGACAGGAAACCTCAGCCTGGTGGAATGTGGGAAATCCCAGATGCTTCTCATGGCCTGGATGACTACATGTGCAAGAAGTATCACCAGCTCGAGCTCCGGGTTTCAGAGCTTGAGCGGGGCTGGAGTCACTCTGAGGGATCTGTGAGGCTGACAGCTTCATGGATAGCATGCTTCTGGAGATGGTCACCCCGCAGCTTAAAAATATAGAGGCAAGGAGGGAATGGGTGACCGCCAGAAAGACAAGGAGAACCAGGCAGGCAGGGCAGGGACCCCATGAGTGAACAAAGAACAAAGAAAATTACAGCACAGGAACAGGCCCTTCGGCCCTCCAAGCCTGCGCTGATCCAGATCCTCTATCTAAACATGTCGCCTATTTTCTAAGGGTCTGTATCTCTTTTCTTCCTGCCCATTCATGTATCTGTCTAGATACATCTTAAAAGACGCCATCGTGCCCGCATCTACCACCTCCGCTGGCAACGAGTTCCAGGCACCCACCACCCTCTGCATAAAGAACTTTCCACGCATATCCCCCCTAAACTTTTCCCCTTTCACTTTGAATCATTCTCTCTCTCCAACCGGTACTCTGTTCTGAATACTGGTGAGAGTGAAGGTTCCTCTGGGGAGTGCATGAAGAGCCAGGACTCTGGCACCATGGCCGGCTTAGCTAGGGGAGGATGAAGAGTGGTTAGGCAATAGTAGTAGAGGATTTGATAGTGAGGGGAACAGACAGGCACTTATGTGACTGCAGTTGTGACTCTAGGATGTATGTTGCCTCCCTGGTGCCAGGGTCCAGGATGTCTTTGAGCACTGCAGGACACTGAGGTGGGGGAGGATGAACAGCCAGAGGTTGTGGTCCATATAGGCATCAAGGACATAGGCAGAAAGAGGGATGAGGTCCTGAAGGCAGAGTTTCGGGTGGTAGGAGAGAGATTGGAGAGCAGGACCTCAAAGGCAGTAATCTCCGGATTGCTCCCGATGCCACATGCTCGTGAGTATGGAAATAGGAAAAGTGCTGATGAATACGTGGCTGGAGAGATGGTGCAGGAGGAAGGCTTGAGATTGCTGTAGCATTAAGACCACTCCTGGGGGTGTTGGAACGTACCCAACGTTGCCCTCATCCTGATGGCCACCTTTGTGTGTGGCTGCATCAAGCTGTGCGTAGAACCTCAGTATGCAAACACCAAGTGTCAATATGTACTAAAGTTCTATCTGTCCCCAGTATCAGGAAGGATGGGTCCAGCCACATTGCAGTGAACGCTCCATTCAGTTGGACCGTGGCGTACCACCTATCCTTCGTGGAAAAGTTTGTGCAGAAAAACACCTTTGACCACAAATTCATCAAGCAGTGTTCTGCACGGAATGCCCTCAAGGCCCTGCAGGAAATGGAAATGACGGTTCCTGTTGGATAGTTCCCCGAGCAGACTGTCAAAGTCATTTGGCAGAATGCCTCATTGCCAGAACTTTCAAACAAGCACCAAGATGTAGCCTTGGCTGGTGGTGAGAAGGGCCTTCCCCGTCAGATCCATCCTGCCTGCCCGGAATCTCACCACCTCTGCAAGCAGCCCTCGGAGTGCCTGTAGTGGGGAACAGACTGTTGCCCACCTCCTTCTGGAATGCACCTTTGCAAAGCAGGTGTGGAACGAGATGCTTTTGCCGAGGTTCATCCCGAGCAGCTCTGTAACACAGGACTCTGTGCTCTACTGTCTGTTCCCGGGGATGCACACCGAGATAAACATCAACTGTTGCTGGAGGACCATCAACTTGGTGAAGGACGCACTTTGGTCTGCTTGAAACTTGCTGGTCTTCCAGAGCAAAGAGTTTTCCACGACCGAGTGTTGCAGACTGGCACATTCCAAGGTCCTGGACTATGTGTTGAGGGACGCACTAAAGCCTGGGGCAGCTGCCGCAAAGGCTCAATGGGGAAAGACCCCTGTGTCAGGTCCTCCCCCCATAGTTTACTGAGGGGCTGGAACCTGTGTAAAATCCCTCAGTCTATATGCACCAAAATGTTTTTTTTGCTATCTAATGCCAATGTACATTGCATTTAAATTGGAGCGGCAAGAGTTGTGAGGCACTTCATGTTTTTGTATCAAAGAAATCTGATCCGAAATGTGAAATTTGAACTGTTTGGTCATGTATTTTTGCAATTTTTTTCATGAATAAAGTATATTTTTGGGAAAAAAAGCATATGGGATACTTGCCTTTATTAGCTGAGACATGGAATATAAGAGCTGAGAAGTTATGCTGGACATAAAACACTAGGTTAGGACACAGCTGGAGTACTGTGTGCAGTTCTGGTCACTGCATAACAGGAAAGATGTGATTGCACTAGAGAAGGTACAGAGCAGATATACAAGGATGTTACCTGAACTGGAGAATTTTTTTTCTATTTTTTTTCATGGGATGCAGGCATCACTGGCAAGGCCAGCATTTGTTGCCATCCCTAATTACCCTTAACAACTGAGTGGCTTGCTTGGCCATTTCAGAGAGCAGTTAGTTCTGAAGAAATGACTGGATAGGCTCTGGTTGTTTTCTCTGGAAAAAGGAGGGTTGATGAAAGTAGTGCATTTGATGTAGTCTATATGGATTTTACTAAGACTTTTGATAAGGTCCCACATGGCAGACTGGTTGAGGCAAGACCTAACTGAAGTGTATAAAATTATCAGAGGTCTAGATAGAATGGATAGGTAGGCCCTATTCCTCTTAGTTGAGAGGGTCATAGATTTAGGGTCAAAGGTAGGAGGATTAGAGAGGATTTGAGGGGAACTTTTTTCACCCAGAGGATCTGGAATTCTCAGCCTGAAAGGATGGTTGAGGAAGAAACCCTCATAACATTTAAAACGCACTTGGATATGCATCTGAAGTGCCCTAACATATAGGGCTGCGGAGAAAGAGTTGGAAAATGGGATTCGGCTGGATGGCTACTTGATGGCCAACACAGACACGATGGGCTCAATGGCCCCCTTCTGTAAATTTCCATTATTTTCACACCACCATACTGCATCACACTGCACTAAACTACTGCATCGCTTGGTACTGCACTCCACCAGGCTGTATCACCCATGACACTGCACTAAACCACACTCCACCACAGTACACACATCATATTGCACCCCACTGCACAGTACACTACACTGCATAGTATACATTATAGCACAATGCACAGTACGCTACACCACACCACGCTACACAAAACTGCATGCCACTACCACGCACAGTCTGCTACACCACACTGCACAATATGCTGCGCCACTTTATGCCACACCACAGTGCACCATGCCACTCTACCACACACTGCAGGACTCAACACTGCTCGGCACGTTACACCACACTGCATTATTCTACACTGCGGAGTATATTACACCACTGCTCCACACAATACAGCTAGGTTCTAGCTGCTAGAGACTAAACATTTCAGTCCCACGATATCCCATTGATGATTGCACAATGTTCAGCACCATTTGCGACTCCTCAGATACTGAAGCAGCCTGTGTCCAGATGCAGCAAGATCCGGACAATACCCAGGCTTGGCTTGGTAAGTGGCAATAACATTTGCGCTACACAACTGCCAGGCAATAACCATGTCAAACAAGAGAAAATCTAAACTCCTCCCCTTGACATTCAACAGCATTGCTGAATCCCCCACTGTCAACAACCTGGGGGCTACCATTAACCAGTAACTGCTTTGGACCAGCCATATAAATAGTCTGGCTACACGAGCAGGTCAGAGGCTGGGAATTATGCAGAAAGTAACTCATCTCCTGGCTCTCCAAAGCCTGTCCACCATCTGGAAGGCACAAGTCAGGAGTGTGATGGAATACTCTCCACTTGCCTAGACGGGTGCAGCTCCAAAAACATTCAAGAAGTTCAAAACCGTCCAAGAAAAAGCACCCCATCCACCATGGGTGCACAGTGGCAGAAGTGTGTACCATCTACAAGATGCACTGCAGCAACTCGCCCAAGTCTCCTCTGAAATCACCTTCCAAAACCACGACCTCTACCACCTAAAAGGACGAGGACAACAGATGCATGGGAACACTACCTGCAAGTTCCCCTCCAAACCACACACCAGCTCTACTGCTGCTCCTTCACTGTCACTGGGTCAAAATCCTGGAACTCCCTTCCTAACAGCACTGTGGGTGTCCCAACACCAGATGGACTGCAGTGGTTCAAAAATGTGGCTCATCATCACCCTTTAAAGGGCAATTAGGGATGGGCATTGCCAGTGAGGCCCACAACCCAAGAATGAACAAGAGTGCAGGAGGGGAGATGGGGGAGAAAGGGAATTAGTGCAAGAGGGGAGATGGGGGAGAAAGGGAATGAGTGCAGAAGGGAGATGGAGGAGAGAGGGTGTGTGTGCAGGAGGGGAGATGGGGAAGAGAGGAAGGGAGTAAGTGCAGGAGGGGACATTGGGGGAAGTGTGTGCAGGAGGGGAGATGGGGAAGAGAGGAAGGGAGTAAGTGCAGGAGGGGACATTGGGGGAAGAGAGGGATGGAGAGAGTTGAGGAGTGGACATTGTGGGAGAAAGGGAGGGAGAGTGCAGGATGAGGGAGGGAGGGTGTGAGGGAGGGAGGTAGAGAGTGAGGGAGGGGAGATTGGGGGAGAGACGGAGGGAGAGAGTGCAGGAGGGGAGAGGGAGGGAGTGGAGCTTGAGGAGATTGGGGGGAGAGAGGGAGGGAGAGAGTGCAGGGGGGGGAGATTGGGGAGTGAGGAGGGATAGAGTGCAGGAGGGGGGAATTGGAGGAGAGAGGGAGGGAGTTCAGGAAGGGAGATTGGGGAGAGAGTGCAGGAGGGGAGATTGGGGGAGAGAGGGAGGGAGAGTGTGCAGGAGGGGAGATTGGGGGAGAGAGGGAGGGAGAGAGTGCAAGAGTGGCGGTTGAGTATGGGATACTTACCTTTATTAGCTGAGGCATAGAATATAAGAGCAGGGAGGTTATGATGGAGCTATATTAAATACTAGTTAAGCCACAGCTGGAGTACTGTGTACAGTTCTGGGCACCACACTATAGGAAGGATGTCATTGCCCAGGAGAGGGTGCAGAGGAGATTCACCAGGATGTTGTCTGGACTGGAGCATTTCAGCTATGAAGAGAGACTGAAAGGGCAAGGGTTGTTTTCCTTAGAACAGAGAAGGCTGAGGGGGGACATGATTGAGGTATACAAAATTATGAGGGGCATTGATAGGTTAGGTAGGAAGAAACTTTGTCCCTTCGCGGAGGGGTCAATAACCAGGCGGCATAGATTCAAGGCAAGGGGCAGGAGGTTTAGAGGGGATTTGAGGAAAAAAATTTTCACCCAGAGGGTGGTTGGAATGTGGAACACACTGCCTGAAGAGGTGGTAGAGGCCGGAACCCTCACAACATTTAATATGTATTTAGGTGAGCACCTGAAACGCCATAGCATACAAGGCTACGGACCAAGTGCTGGAAAATGGGATTAGAATAGTTAGGTGCTTGATGGCCAGCAGAGACACGATGGGCCAAAGGGCCTGTTTCTGTGCTGTATAACTCTAAGGGGGGAGAGACGGAGGGAGAGTGCGCAGCACGGACGATTGAGGAGATTGGGGTACAAAGGGAGGGAGAGAGTGCAGGAGGGGAGATATGAACATATGAATTAGGAGCAGGAGTAGGCCAAGCCACTCGGTCCGTCGAGCCTGCTCTGCCATTCAATAAGTTCATGGTTGAACGGATTCCTCCACATTACCACCTATCTCTGATAGCCTTTTGCCCGCTTGCTTATCAAGAATCTATCTACCTCTGCCTTAAAAATATTCAACGACTCTGCTTCCACCGCCTTTTGAGGAAGAGAATTCCAAAGACTCACGACCCTCTGAGAATTTTTTTTTTCCTAATCTGTCTTAAATGGATGATCCCTTATTTTTAAACACTGACCCCTAGTTCTAGATTCACCCACAAGGGGAAACATCCTACTCACATCCACCCTGTCAAGATCCCTCAGGATCTTATATGCTTTATCAAGTCGCCTCTTACTCTCCTAAATTCCAGCGGATTTAAGCCTAGCCTGTCCAATTTTTCCTCATAAGACAGCCCAACCAGTCCAGGTATTAGTCTCGTAAACCTTCTCTGTACTGCCTCAAACGCATTTACATCCTTCCTTAAATAAGGAGACCAGTACTCCAGATGTGGTCTCACCAATGCCCTCTACAGCTGAAGCATAACCTCCCTACTTTTGTATGCAATTCCCCTCGTGATAAACGATAACATTATTAGCTTTTCGAATTACAAGCTGTACCAGCATACCAACCTTTTGCCATTCATGCATGAGGACACCCAGATCCATCTGCATGTCAGAACTCTGCAGTCTCTCACCATTTAGATAATATGCTTCTTTTTTATTCTTCTGGCTAAAGTGGACAACTTCACATTTTCCCATTGAGGGAGAGAGTGGAGGAGGGGAGACTGGGGCAAGAGAGTGGAGGAGGGGAGATTGAGGGAGAGAGAGTGTGCTGGAGGGGAGATTGGGGGCAAGAGAGGGAAGGAGTGCAGGAAGAAGATTGGTGAGGAGAGAGGGAGGGAACGTGCAGGAGGGGAGACTGGGGGAGAAAGCGAGGGAGTGGAGGAGGTGAGAGAGGGAGGGAGTGGAGGAGGTGAGAGAGGGAGGGAGAGTGGGGGAGGGGAGAGAGGCAGGGAGAGTGGAGGAGGGGGAGAGAGGGTGGAGGGAGAGGGGAGGTAGGGAGTGAGGGAGAGTGGAGGGAGGGAGGCATAGTGAAAGAGGGGAGGGTGGGAGGGAGAGTGGAAGAGGTGAGAGGGAGGGAGAGTGGAGGAGGGGAAGGAGAGTGGAAACATAGAAAATAGGAGCAGCAGTAGGCCATTTGGCCCTTTGAGCCTGCTCCGCCATTCATTATGATCATGGCTGATCATCCAATTCAGTAACCTGTTCCCGCTTTTGCCCCATACGCTTTGATCCCTTTAAACCCAAGAGCTATATCTAACTCCTTCTTGAAAACATCCAATGTTTTGGCCTCAACTGCTTTCTGTGGTAGCGAATTCCACAGGTTCACCACTCTCTGGGTGAAGAAATTTCTCATTTCAGTCCTGGAAGGTTTACCCCATATCCTTAGACTATGACCCCTGGTTCTGGACCCCCCCCCACCATCGGGAACATCCTTCCTGCATCTACCCTGTCAAGTCCTGTTACAATTTTATAGGTTTCTATGAGATCCCCCCCTCACTCTTCTGAACTCCAGTGAATATAATCCTAACCGACTCAATCTCTCCTCATACGTCAGTCCCGCCATCCCAGGAATCAGCCTGGTAAACCATCTCTGCACTTCCTCTATAGCAAGAACATCCTTCCTCAGATAAGGAGACGAAAACGCACACAATATTCCAGGTGTGGCCTTACCAAGGCCCTGTATATTTGCAGTAAGTCATCCCTGCTCCTGTACTCGAATCCTCTCGCTATGAAGGCCAACATACCATTTGCCTTTTTGACTGCCTGTTGGATCTGCATGCTTACCTTCAGCGACTAGTGTACGAGAACACCCAGGTCTTGCTGCATATACCCCTCTCTCAGTTTATAGCCGTTCAGATAATAATCTGCCTTCCTGTTTCTGCTACCAAAGTGGATAACCTCACATTTATCCACATTATACTGCATCTGCCATGCATTTGCCCACTCACTCAACTTGTCCAAATCACCCTGAAGCCTCTCTGCATCCCCCTCACAACTCACCCTCCCACCAAGTTTTGTGTCATCGGCAAATTTGGAGATATTACATTTAGTTCCCTCATCTAAATCATTAATGTATATTGTGACTAGCTGGGGTCCTAGCACCGACCCCTGCAGTACCCCACTAGTCACTGCCTGTCATTCGGAAAAAGACCCATTTATCCCTACTCTTTGTTTCCTGTCAGCCAACCAATTTTCTATCCATCGCAATACACTACCCCCAATCCCATGCGCTTTAATTTTACACGCTTATCTCTGATGTGGGACTTTGTCGAAAGCCTTCTGAAAGTCCAAATAAACCACATCCACTGGCTCACCCTCATCAACTGTACTAGTTGCATCCTCGAAGAATTCTAGTAGATTTGTCAAGCATGATTTCCCTTTCGTAAATCCATGCTGACTCTGTCCGATTTCTACCACTGTTCTCCAAGTGCTCTTTGATCATGGTCTCTCGAATTTTTCTCACTACTGACGTCAGGTTGACTGGTCGAAAAGTCCCTGTTTTCTCTCTATTTCCCTTTTTAAATAGTGGAGTTACTTTAGCTACCCTCCAATCTGTCGGAACTTTCCAGAGTCTATAGAATCTTGGAAGATGACCACCAATGCATCCACCATTTATTTCTGCGGCCATTTCCTTAAGTACTCTGGGATGCATTCCATCAGGCCCTGGGGATTTGTCGGCCTTCAATTTCCCTAATACTAATTAATACTGATTTGCTTCAGTTCCTCTCTCTCACTAAACCCTGTGTTCCCCAACATTTCTGGTCTGATATTTGTGTCCTCCTTTGTGAAGACAGAACCAAAGTATGCATTTAGTTGGTCAGCCACTCCTTTGTTCCCCATAATAAATTCCCCTGTTTCTGACTGTAAGGGACCTACATTTGTCTTCACTAATCTTATTCTCTTCACATACCTAGAGAAACTTTTACAGTTTTTATGTTCCCCGCAAGGTGCTCTCGTACCCTATTTTCCCCTTCTTAATCAATCCCTTGGTCCTCCTTTGCTGAATTCTAAACTGCTCCTAATCCTCAGATCTGTTGTTTTTTCTTCCAAATTTATATGCCTCTTCCTTGGTTCTCATGCTATCTCTAATTTCCCTTGTTAGCCATGGTTTGGCTACCTTTCCCGTTTTATTTTATTTAGAGATACAGCACTGAAACAGGCCCTTCGGCCCACCGAGTCTGTGCCGACAACCACCATCAATTTATACTAATCCTACATTAACCCCATATTCTCTACCACATCCCCACCATTCTCCGACCACCTACCTACACTAGGGGCAATTTACAATGGCCAATTTACCTATCAACCTGCAAATATCATTGGCACCAGACAGGGATAAACAATTGTTGTAGTTCATCCATGTGCTCTTC